>NW_022597476.1:0-2128 GCF_009176505.1 Sitodiplosis mosellana | reverse complement strand
CATGACAGATGATATATTTCAGTTTAAGCGGTATGGCATTTTAAAGCTGATGTTCATAGCTGAAAAATAAGGCTAATACGACCTGCCTATGACATTTGGTAGGGCACTTATGGCTGCTCAAGTGATAATAAAGGCCAAAATAGTGTAAAAAATGAGCATGTCAACACTTGGGAAGCCATAACTTCAAAACTGGACATCATAGGTGAATCGTATTGGCCTTATTTTTTAGCTGTGAACATACGCTTTAGTGTAGCATACATTAGAAACTGAAATATGGCTGTTGTCATGACTTCATTTGGCCAAATGTCCACCAAACGCTCAAAAATTGGTCCAAAACTAGAAATATACCTACAAATGAGTGAACTTTTCCACTAAAATAGCTAGAAAACAAGTTCACATTATCCATGGAGACACTTTAACAAAAATTCAAGCGAAAAATATGGAAAGATATACAGATATTTGTATGTGATAGGCCAAAATTCACAACAAAATGACCATTTTTGGTACCAAAGAGTGATTTTGAGCCAAAAAGGTAGATAGAACATGATTTTCCTGGGTTAGTATGTTGAGCAAAGTTTTTCAGTTATACATTGACTACAAAATTGCTGAAGATAGTGGCCATAAAAACTGAATAAGCTGCGAGTTATGGTTGAGAAATGGTAAAAAATGGGCATTTTTGCGATTTTGAGGCCCTAGATGCCTTTTTTGGGGTAAGTTTGTTCAGCATTTTTTTTTCTCTGATTCAATACCTACAACTTTGCTGAAGACACAAAAACAATATTCCTTACGGTTTACCGAGAAATGGCCTTGTGAAAATATCGCAAAAGTGCTCAAAATCCAGTTTGAGCCAAAAATGCAAAAATTCATATAAATTCACCTGTCAACCAACTTGGCAAAACGAATGATGCAGAATTTCTAGTTTTGATGAGTACTTTCAGAAGCGATTGGTTAAAGTGAGTCCCTCAATCATGTGTTGCACTGTGTTAGATACTTCAAAACAGTAATTGGAAGTAATTTTAATTAATATAATGTTTCGAGTTATGTCCAGTTATGTCGTAGCAGCATCTCCCGGGGGAAAATTAGGGCCGCAGACGCTCATAAGAATGGCGATCTTGGCCTTGGCCGGCCTTTGAAAATTCAAAAATGGCCCTCCTTCTAATGGCTACTGTGTCTAACCTTGTCAACCGATTTCAGACTTTTAGGTATCGTTGGAAAGCTTCTGAGGCGAGCTATCAAATGACATCTATATTAATTTGGAAAAATTGAGTTAGCATCGGAATAACCTCCCGAACAAAAATTCAATATTTCAATATTTCATTTTTTCAATATTTCCACACGGCTATAACTCGGTTACCCGTTATGAATATTGTTGTTTGGTCTTAATCAAAGTTGTAGGTATTGAAGCAGAGAAAAAGAATGCCAGACAACTTTACCCAAAAAAAATGCATTTAGTGCCTCAAAATTGCAAAAATTCCCATTTTCTGACCATTTTTCAACCATAACTCGCATATTTCGCAGCGTATTCAATTTTTATGGCCACCCAGTGAGCAATTCTGACTATAAATATATGCATAAACCATAGGCATATAATGTGTATACAAGTATGCTTAATACAGGCCTCACTAACATTGTATTATTATACAGAATTGTGCCTATTTCAGGCATATGGTCCACTTTAGTAATTTTATAATGTGATTGGTCCATTGACTATACATATCTCAGGTCTATTACAGACATACAAATAATGGGCCTGGTCAGGCCTGCGCTGCCATATAAACTACATAGAAAGTGCGTTACAAAATCACCATCCTAACATGCCTGAATCAAGACATTTTCGCTCATTGGGAAATATCTTCAGCAATTTTGTAGCCAACGTATTACTGGACAACTTTGCTCAACATACTAACCCAGGAAAATCATGTTCTATCTACCTTTTTGGCTCAAAATCACTTGGTCTGGACAGGTCAACTCCCTTGTTACTAACTTTTTTTTTGCCTTTTGTTGGTCATCACTTTTCGAGTGTGTCCCATGATTGGTCCACCATATGGGTGTTAGTAGGTAATGTAAGTGTCTAAATCGGAAGAAAATCACATTTTCTTTGATTTGGGAATAGGGATTCTCAATATGT
>NW_022597475.1:0-5938 GCF_009176505.1 Sitodiplosis mosellana | reverse complement strand
ACCGAATAAGATAGGGAATGAGTTTGAATTAAAGAACAATTCATTGTGACCAAAGTACACTGTCTTTGACTTAACCTCAATTATCGATTTTCAGCTGAACTGGCTGTCAGAGCTAGTTCGAATCAAATAAGGTAACAGTAAAATTGTGTTCCGAACCACGGTTTTTCAGTTCATCTTCTTGCAGTGCTACAATCCTCAATTCGATTTATTTGCATCAAGAAGCGTGTGTCATCGGCAAATGATTGTAGATTCAAATTGACCAAGTAGTGTGGTAAATCAATGATGAACATGATGAACAATGTCGCGCCGATCGGATATCCTTGACTAGTTCCCGATGTTACTTCTAAAGGATTAGACATGATTTCATTTAATTTTACAATTTGTTCACGCTTACTGAGGTATGATTTGATCCAATTTAGCAGCTGTTCATTCAGTCCCATAATTTTCAGCTTATGTATGAGCAGGTTTATGTCAACTGAGTCAAAAGCCTTTGCAAGATCAAGATAGATTGCATCAGTTTGAATCCCATGTTCCATGTTGATCAGTGTGGGTGAGGTGAATTATTATTATTCTGCACCATACAGCGTTTCTTCGCCAGAGGTGGTTTATTTGATATAAATATTTGGTTGCATATTTACAATATGTATTCTTATTTTCTTCAGTCAATTCAACCAAGTTCGTAATTGTTGACCGTCCCTTTATGAAACCATGCTGGCTATCATCAATGATGTTCTTTATGTGATAATTCAGAAAATTTAATAATAATAATTCTGCACCATACAGCGTTTCTTCGCCAGAGGTGGTTTATTTGATATAAATATTCTTTTATATATTTACATTATATTATATTGGTTGATTTGCATAAAATTTGTTATTCTCTCCATAATCTATTTCTTTTAAAATATTCATTAATTCTCTGTTCAACAGTATTTGTACTCGTGTTAAAATCAATTAAATAAGTATCACAGACTGAAGTATGAACATTATGATAATTCTCATTTTCTTTATGAGTTAAGGGTGGCTTAATTGGCATAATTTTGTTATAGAAATCGTTATATGTAGACAGCATATGATTGATTGGTTCAAATCTGGAGTAATCACGGTGTCGTATTGGTAGAGATAGGAATGCTGTGTCTCTCGTCCAATGCCGTGGTGTTCTAATGTTGATTTCGTTCATATTGTGTCTCGATGATGTATGCCCGCATATCACATTATGTACCATTGCGATTTGAGCTATTTTTCTTCGTTCAGCAAGCGTAATCATTTGCAATTCCAACAATCGACATTCGTATGGTGGCAATTTAAATCCATGCGACCATTTCATTCTACGCAGTGCAAACAGTAAAAATTGCTTTTGAACGGACTCAACTCGAGCAATCTTTTCAGCTGTGTATGGGCTCCAAATCTGTGAGCCATATTCTATAATCGGCAATACGAAAGTGAAGAAGAGTTTCTTTATGGTCCAAGGGTCATTGAAATCTCTTCCAAAACGCTTTATCCACGCAAGTCTGGACTTGGCTTTAGCAGTTACATACTCGATATGTGCTCTAAAGTCCATTTTTTCATCCAAAATTACTCCAAGGTCCTTTATCATTTTGACTCTGTCGATCGACTTCCCTTCGATAGTGTATTTGAAGTCAAATTTCAGCTCACCACGGTGATACGATACGTAATTTGTTTTTTTGACGTTCAATTTCATGCGATTACGTTTGAAATAATCAACAACTCTATTTAAGTCTGCCTGAAGTGCGAAGCAATCGTCATGTCGCTTTATTTGCATTGAAAAGCGAGTGTCATCGGCAAACGATTGCAAGTTGGAAGTCATCAGACAATGTGGCAAATCATTTGTTTGTTTTTAAATTGTTTTTCGTCTTAATTGTACGATATTTTACATCAAATTGAAAGTTTAAGTCCTGTTTTACCTCAGCAATATAAAGTTTTCGTTCGAAATTTATTTTTGTGTACAGTTCCAGTGTATAATTTCTTCAAGTTTTTCTTCGTTCTGTTTACTTGTTATTGTTGTTGCCTACTGACTGACTGTAAACATGTGTACATCGAGCTGTGAGGTTAAAAGCCAAATCGCTGAGCTGTTGACAATGCTGGAGCCAATATGGAACAATTTAAACCAGCTCAAACATCTTTATTCTGACGAAATTAGCTCCGTGAGTTCGGACAAAGCCGATAAATCGGCAAACTCACGTACTGAGCCAATGGATGAAACTTCGGCACCAACCCAAATTCAGCAGCAAATATCGGACAACGTGTCAAACTCGGGTTTACCGCTTGTAGACTTGCAAAATGTAAACATTTCACGGCGGAATAAAAGCAAGCGGCCCAGACTTGACTCGGAAGAACTGAACTCTTCAGATGAAGAGCAAAGTGACACTTCACCGCTGTGCAAATTGGTTTTTAGTCGTGATGCCAGTGGGAACAGTGGACAAAACGGTGCAAATTCAAAGCCCGTTGATACTATATTGATGCGCTCGGTTTATTTAACCGAATTTCTACCGACAACCGAGCCTGCCGACATTATTAATCACTTGAATAGCATTGAAACTGTCCGACCTTTGACAAGTGATTTCAAAATTACCAAGCTCGTGAAGAAAGACAACAAAATGGAGTTGTCATTCGTGTCATTCAAACTCGATGTTCCTCGCCAACACTTTGACAAGGTAATAGCGGCAGGTATTTGGCCCAAGAAAATCAATGCCACCGAATTTCAGGTCAAGTCTGTGAAGTCATCTGCACCGGCAAACCTTCCCAAAACTCATGACAACCATCAAATTCGGTTGCAACTACAAAATTTATCAGCAAAGGCCGCTCAAACTAAGTCAAAAAACTCCAGTGGCACAGTGAGAAACCAACGGTTGGAACCGGCAATGAATGCATCGAACCAGAATTGCAACAAACAACCACTACAGCGCCCACGGAGGGGTCGGCGCCAACGCAATCAGCAGAATTTGTGCCAAAAGAGCTGTTGTCTCCAACGTCAGCCTCAACCCGTTGTGAAGAGACAGCACAACGGCTGCACAGGTTACTACGAAGGAAATCGTCACGATTTTCATCGCCGATGTTGCAACTAAAGTCATGCACATCGGATGATCACTGCGTTTTGTGTACAATCTATTACCAAAACTGTCGTAGCATATGCAACAAACACAAACGCTTCTTTTGTACCGCCGCTTCCTGCGATCACGATATGATAATATTAACTGAAACGTGGCTCAGAAATGATATTTATGATGCTGAATTTTTTGACGATTCATATTCTGTTTTTCGTAAGGATAGACTTTTTCAACGCGGCGGTGGTGTACTAATTGCAACCAAAAATGACAAATTCGCCAGTGAAGAGATAAAAATCGCCGGTGCTGACGATTTGGAATACGTTTGTGTGAAAGCTACTACTAAATCACATGTCATCTACATCTACTGTGCATACATTCCACCAAATTCACCGCAAACAGTCTACGAATCACATTTAACAGCCATGCACAAAATCGCTACCGATCCTGAAGATGTTGTTATTTTTGTTGGTGATTTTAATCTGCCGCATGTTGAATGGTCAATCGATAGCGACGATGACAACATCATGATTCCAACTAAATTTGTTCTTGAAGAACAGAGTCAACTAAATTTGCACCGGAGTACACGGCCACTTTCATCCAGGGACTCATGAGCATGGGAGTTCATCAGGTAAATCATGTACGTAATGATTCAAAAGAACGACTATTGGACTTGTTCTTTACTAATGATTTCACCAACATTTCGATTGAGCGTGTAAATGAGGTTAACGCACTGACGGAAGTGGAAGATCATCATCCACCGATATTAGCCACATTTGAGTGGCATGGAAACAATACAACCGAGGCCAACATCAAAACAAAGGCATTCAATTTCAAGCGTGCCAACTATAAGGACATGAATGCACACTTTGCAAATATTAACTTCACCGAATTATTCCATGGAAAGACAATCATCGAGAAGGTGAACTTGCTGCACAAGACTTTGGACGATGCAATCATCAAATTTGTGCCTACTTACATCGTCAAGTCGATACAAAAATGTCCATGGAAAAATAAATTCCTAATAACACTAAAAAATAGGAAAAATATGGCATGGAAACGCTACAGACGATCAGGCTATCATCAGTCGTTTGAATGGAAATACATTTTGGCGTCTCGTGAATTCGATAAACTCAACACGGAACTCTACAACACATACGTGGAGAAAATGAAATCCTCGCTCAAGTATGACGCATCGAGATTTTGGCAATATGTCAATTCAAAGAAGAGCACCGACAACAAACCAAAAGTCATGCAATTTGGTGATGTGCGCACAGCAAACGAAACCGAACAGGCCAACCTGTTTGCAAACTTCTTCAGTAGCAACTACGATGACTCAACGACTCAAGGCGTTCAACAATCGCCTACCGATGAGTCACACCAAACTGAGGAATTCCAGCTCGACATCAATTTCGTGCTTGAAGAGCTGCAAGCCGTGAACACAAAGAAAGGTACAGGTCCCAACGGTATGCACCCGTTGATACTGAAAAACTGTGCGAGTCATTTGGCGGCTCCACTCACCGAGATTTTCAATGAATCATTGTCAACTGGCCATTTTCCTGACAAATGGAAACGCTCGAGTGTGTCACCTATTTTCAAAAAGGGGGCGAGATCGAAAATTGAAAACTATCGTTGCATTGCTAAGCTCCAAACTGTGGCGAAGTTCTTCGAGCATTTGGTGAACGTCAAACTTCTGTCTCTGGTACAGGACAAAATCACCAAAAAGCAACACGGCTTCATGAAGTCCAGATCCACTGCATCTAATCTCACCGAATTTACCTACTATGCCCAGAGAGGCATAAATTCAGGTGCGCAAGTTGACGTTCTCTACACGGACTTCAGTAAAGCGTTTGACAGAGTAAACCACAAGAGATTGATTCTGAAACTCAGATCGTTCAACCTGCCAGACAATCTTCTTGCTTGGATCGAATCATACCTGTCCAACAGAACGCAATTCGTTAAGTATGGGAGCAGCGAGTCGAATGAATTCAACGTATCATCTGGCGTACCACAGGGTAGTCATCTCGGACCCACACTATTCCTGTTGTTCATCAACGACATAGTGGACGAAATGGACGACGTGTTCATTTCTTTGTTCGCCGATGATGTAAAAATCGCCAAAATCATCCACTCGAGCACGGATGCGGAAGCGTTACAGCGAGCCATCGACAAACTAAAGGTTTGGTGCGACGTAAACAATTTGCACCTGAACCTTGACAAATGTGCCGTCCTTACAATCACCACAAAAAGGAAGGACATCATCGACACTAATTATAAATACGGTGATTTTACCTTCAAGCGCGTACGGGACCACAAAGATCTCGGCGTCATCATTGACCAAAAGCTTAGCTTTATACAGCACATTGACGCGGTCACCTCGAGAGCTACAGCAGCCTTGGGATTCATCAAAAGATTTTGTTACGACATAACCGACGTTCAAACGCTCCAAAGACTATACTACGCACTGGTTCAGTCTCATCTTGAGTACTGCAATGTTGTATGGCTACCAACTTATACCGTGCATATCGACAAAATTGAGAGCGTGTTGAGAAAGTTCACCCAGTTCGCCCGAAGAGAGTACCGTACGGCGGCCAACGGCCACAGTATCACCGACTACAACAAGCGACTTGAAGCGTTGAACATGACATCGTTGGAGCGTAGGAGAGTGAATGCATCTATTGTATTCATGTACGACATCGTGAATGGGATCGCAAATTGTCCCAATGTACGCAAAGACATCGCAATTGGAGAGAGCGCACGTAGGTTAAGGCACACAGACTACCTAAAGATTAAAGATAAGCTCATGGACAAACAAATCAGAGCTCAAGTGCCTCAAATATGCAAGTTTGCAAACAAAGTGGCTGAAGAATTCAATA
>NW_022597474.1:0-3002 GCF_009176505.1 Sitodiplosis mosellana | reverse complement strand
AATATAAGGTTCAATTGAAATACGATTCGAAGTAATTAAAAAAAAAAAGATCTAACGATATCCCAAGTACATCCAGGCTGTGATCGACCGCCATTTGGATAAAAGCTAACAATTCCTAGTGGATCGAAAAAGCCCAATTTGCTCGTATGAATGGTTTCCACATGGATCGCATCGTTACTATCGAGCCGCTCGTCTGGTTTATCCAAAGAAAACAACGGTTTGGCTGGATCTAAACCGACAATTTTGGGGATTTTGCCTGATCGCACTCTCTTCCCGGCTTAAAATTTCATTGTTTTTTTTTTTACTAATTCGCAATACTGAATAGTATTTTTGATTGATAACTTACTAATGCCAGCAATATGTGCACCTGTAAATGAATAAATAATTAATTAAATAAATATATACAAAAATTGAAAAGTAGAAAATGTTTACCTAAGCTAAATCCGATTACAGTGAGATCAGTTAATTTGATGATTTTGTTGTCAACCTAAAAATAAAATTTAAAGGGATAGAGAGACATGAATTGGTCGAACATAATTATGTAATACACAATTTGCCATTTTCGAACATGTACACCAAAACACGAATATATTCAACTCATTCGTCACAGTGGCTACTCCTTACCATAAAATCCACAAACTCGGCGGCACGAGTTCCGATTTTTTCCACATAACGAGATGCAGCCAAATAATTGAATGTTCTTGACGCTTTCTCCCAATTCACCCCGATTAAATTGACATTCTTCTTTCCCTTTAGAAAATATGCTGGAAAATAATACGAAAAAAACTGTATTACGGCAGACTCTTCTGTGGTTGATCTTCGTGGCTATGTAATTACCTCCAGTCAAACTAGTTTTGAGCTCTCCTTTTGATTGAAAACCATGGATAAAAATTCTCGTTGGAACATTACGATTGAAATGGGATTCTTCAATCGAATTTGTATCGTTTATCACAAGAATTTGAGGTTCCGTTGGATTTTTCAATGTATATAAATTAATTTCCACATCATTTTGCACGTCAAAAAATGTTTTTGGTTGTTCTATATCCATGGCTGAAGTTGCTGTCAAAAGATATATGTATGAAAAAAGTATTATTTCCATTTCAACCTTTTGTATAATATCAAAAAAATTACCCAATGTGAAAACAACCAACAGAATTATTTCCTTCATTTTGTTTAATTTTTTGTAAGAAAATTGTTGTTTGCAACGATTTCTGATTGAGCAGACACAACAGACGTCGTTAACCGCAGTGAAATGAACCGCAACACCGTTTGACACCTTTTTAATCTAATAACGTTGAGCGAACTTAAATCATAAATTTTACCGATTATCTGACATTAATCGGGGATCCACGAGCCCTACATACGTAGATTTTTATTCACGAAATTGTTGATAAGGTTAACTATTGAACAGTATCAATAATTTTATTCACACAATATTGAACGATTTATTATTGTGTTTCCCTTGCACTTAAAATGATCGTGGCCACTAGTCATCAGCCATGCTCGCCAATTGTAGAACTAGTGTGATACACGCAAAAGATATTTTCAATTTCGACGTCAATTGACGTTTAACCGAACTAGATAACCCAATCTATTGGTATGAATTCAAAGATAAGGTCATTCCATTTATCACATTATCGAATTATTCACGTTCGATAAGACTTACTGATACTATTATTATACTAACACCAATTTGTATGGTTTTTGATGACTTGTATGGAATCACAAAAAGTGAAAAATGGCATAAAATTTGTGTGTACAAAGGACAATTTGGGTGGAAGCCTATGAAATAACCCCTTCGCAACATCGATCATAAATAAGGTATACCATTCAAATTGATCCAAAAGTACGAATGACAAATTTGTAGAGAGTTCCCATTAAATTTGAAGGTTTTGTTTCAGAAAAATCGAAGTTTGGTCAAGTTACATGTGAGCTAAAAGCTACTCATTTTTGCACAAGCAACATTTGAAAGGTTCTCACTATGGCCATCCAATTTTAAAATGGAAACAATCGCAGATACATTTGCTATTCCTATTCCATATTTCACACTATTGCAAATGAAGCAGAAAAAATATACGTAGGTATAAATTACTGATCATGATACAATAAATTGATCAAATATGAACGACGTAGCATGTGCGCTTTGCGCTTGAATTTGAGACACGTTTCATTATTGACGATAAAATGTTTTTAAACAATAGAAACAAAAAGAAAACACATTAATCGTGAATACTTGTCAAGTACCTTTGGTTCTAAGCAGTTTGATTACCCACTCTAAGTTCCGCTGGATTTTAATGGTTTAATATAGAAAGTACGTCTTATTATTATTATTATGGCGGAAATAAAATCATATTTTCGATTTATTGGAATCAAATAATTTATGGAATGTTTTGATATATTCGCGTTGAATGGTCGCAAAATGTCCATAGAAAATAGCAAAAATATTTTGGATGGTAATCTTTATGCCACTCATCTACTCGAGACTCCAGTCTCGAGTGTCAAATCAATTCGCGTCACATTTCAAATGTAGTATTTGAAGAGTATTACCATCGGACTATGACGACAAGGAAGCTTTATGACGACGAAACGAGAATCTCAGCCAATTTTGAGCGATATCTCGTGTTACCATCAAAATTGAGTTACCATCAAAAATGTTGCCTTGTATGGAACAAAAGAATAAATTTTAGAAGAATGACTTTTCTCTTCACGGCTAGAAAACCGTTCTGAAAATTTAATATTGATAATTGTTGATAGCTCGTGCCAAGCCGGGATAAATGCAGAGATGTATAAAAAACTGAAAAATAAACAGGCCAAGGTTCGCATTGCAAACTGGAATTCGAACATGAAACTAGGTGCTAATGGATATCGGCCACATGGAACCTGTTTATTTTTCAAAATCCAATTTAATTATAATTAGACTAATTGCAGTATTTTAACTCATCAAATCCATTGCCCCAATGATCTCCAGCTTATTGTGTTTCATTGCATAGACTTTGTACTGA
>NW_022597473.1:0-11491 GCF_009176505.1 Sitodiplosis mosellana | reverse complement strand
GAGATATCAGTGTAATGCGAGCAGATTTTTATGTTTTTATGTGAAAGAACTACTATTCAAAACAGTCAATAACAGTATACCCAACGTGTAAGCTTTTAATACTATTGGTATACAACGGTTCTATTACATGTTCTTGCACCAGTTGGCGCGACGCTATGCCTTCTTACGTCAACGCCAACTGGTGCAAGAACAAGTACTACAAGCACAACGTACGTCAAATTCAAAAGCTTGTATACAAATATATACATGTGTCAATTGCTTATTGAGCGGTTTTCTGTTCTCAAGAAATATTTTGAGTTTATTTTTATTAAAAAGCGCAAAAAGTTTTTTTCAATGCAAGAATTTAATCTTGTTATTTTAAAACGTAAAATCAAACATTTTTCTCGTGTTTTTGCGTGTTTTTGTCAATACAAGAGTAACTTAAGAATTGCGAACAAATGTCAGTTCATTTGTTGACGTTCCACGTTCCGAGTGACATTTGTCGCAGTTAATCATGTTGATAAAAACACGTGAAAACACAAAAATTTCATTTAATTTTATATTTTCTAAAATATTAGAATATTGTTTTCTATTGAAACATGTTTTTTTTTAATTTTTCTCTTCAAGCGATTGCTATATTTATACAAACGTGGTATTTCATTGTGTGGTTTGTGTTGGTTTTGGTTTGTTCATTGGTTGATTCATGTTGACACAATTATTCTAATAGTGATATGCTGTGCAATTGAGGCTTGAAATATTTTTTTTTCTCATTTGGAAAAAAATATCAATGGAATAAGAGAGATATCAGTGTAATGCAAGCAGATTTTAATGTTTTTATGTGAAAGAACTACTATTCAAAACAGGCAATAACAGTATACCCAACGTGTAAGCTTTTAATACTATTGGTATACAACGGTTGTATTACATGTTCTTGCACCAGTTGGCGCTTCTGGGCTCATTTATATGAGAACTGTCAAGAAGGCGCAGTGTCGAGTTGGCGCTTCTGGGCTCATTTATATGAGAACTGGCAAGAAGGCGCAGTGTCGCGCGTTAAATGAACCATTTGTTGAAAAATTGAAATTTTTGGCGAACGGACGGGAAAAACGTGTTTTTAGTTTCATTGAAATTTTCGGACAAATTTCGGACAAATTTCGGACAAAAAATTGTCCGTCCGGCCGAAAACGTGTCCGAACATTCGGACTGTCCTAATGTTCGGACAAAAAAGCGTACAAAACCTGTCCGTGTCCGTTGTCCGTTTGTCCGAGATGAAAAATTTCGGACATTGTCCGTCCGTCCGAACTTTCGGACGGACAAAATTTGTCCGTCGAAAATTTTCATTTTTTTTCGGACGGACGGACGGACAACTTCTTGTCCGTTGACAGCTTTAGATGTGATGTAAGTTTTGGTATAAGGGCAGAAAAAGGATACACATTAACAAAAAAACAATTCAAACCAATAAATATAATCATTTTATTTCTTGTAATATTTAAAATATTTGGTGTATTGTTTTCGCGTGTTTTCGTATACAGTCCACAATGAAGAACAAATATCATTCCATTTGTTAACATTCCATATTCCGGTTAAAGCTGTCAACGGACAAGAAGTTGTCCGTCCGAACTTTTTTTCGGACGGACGGACAATGTCCGAAAATTTTATCTCGGACAAACGGACAAACGGACACGGACACTGTCAGGTTTTGTCCGAAACCTTTCGGACACGTTTTCGGACGGACGGACAATTTTTTGTCCGAAATTTGTCCGAAAATTTCAATGAAACTAAAAACACGTTTTTCCCGTTCGTCCGCCAAAAAGTAGACACTGGAGATTGTGAAACTGGACACTGGATAGTGAAACTGGACACTGGAGATTTTGCATTGACGTTTCCGACGTCATCAATTCATATGCGTGTGCTGTCAAAGTCACTTTGTCATGCGTCATTCACATTAACAAAAGAACAATTCAAACCAATAAATATAATCATTTTATTTCTTGTAATATTTAAAATATTTTGTGTATGGTTTTCGCGTGTTTTCGTCGACGCAGCGCCTTGTTTTCAATTCCCATACAAATGAGCCCAGAAGCGACAACTGCTGTTAGCAAGAGTAACTACAGTACAACTTACGTCAAATTCAAAAGCTCGTATACGTATGAGTGGTCGAGAATAAAAATGACTAAAATTGAACCACTTATGGATAACCGTAACACAATATTCTTGATTTTTAAAAGTGCAACATAAATTCTGTTCGCTTGTAAGTGAATCGTAAAATATCTGTGGACTATAGAAATCGTGTTTCACTTTAATTGAAGCAAAAATGTTCGATACACTTTCAAGTCCATTTGAATGATGATTCATTGTAATGGTGGTTTTGGTTCTGATTTGGCTTCAGAGTGAAAATTAAGTGATAAGGAGCGCGAATTTCGATGTGCCGATAACACCATTGGATTGGGCACATGGAATACTGTATGAGAATCGAAAAAAAAATTTTAAGCGCCGGTGTTTTACCCGTATTGTTATGCACATCAACAAAGCGGTCTGCTTCACCGTAGAAAAGAAGTGCGCAGTAAGGAAACAAGAACGTACATGTTTTGGCAACATGGCTTCACTAGTGATTATGAATGAACGTAATTTCTCGCTACATTTCTCATTACGTTCATTCATATTCGCTATAATGCAACGTTGCCGAAACTTGAACGTTCTTGTTCGTTACTGCGCACTTCTTTTCTACGGTGAAGCAGACTGCTTTGTTGATGTGTATAACAATACGGGTGAAACACCGGCGCTCCGAGGTTTTCATACAAACTTCCCATGTGGACGATCTGAAACGGACAAAAATCGAAAAAAAAAGTTAAAATTTTTTTTCGATTCTCATACAGTATTTCATGTGCCCAATCCAATGGTGTTATCGGCACATCGAAATTCGCGCTCCTTATCACTTAATTTTCAGTCTGAAGCCAAATCACAACCAAAACCACCAATACAATGAATCATCATTCCAATGGGCTTGAAAGTGTATCGAACATTTTTGCTTCAATTAAAGTGAAACACGATTTCTATAGTCCACAGAAATTTTACGATTCACTTACAAGCGAACAGAATTTATGTTGCACTTTTAAAAATCAAGAATATTGTGTTACGGTTATCCATAAGTGGTTCAACTTTAGTCATTTTTATTCTCGACCACTCGTATGTATACATGTTTAAGTTGCTCATCGAGCGATTTGCAGTTGTCCAGCTCAATTTAATTTTTTTTTTTCTATTGAAGAACGTCAAAATTTTTTTAATCCGATGCAGAAAAATCAACGTTCTGATTTTAAAACGTAAAGTCCGGGAAAGTCAATTTTTTTCTCGTGTTTTTGTCAATACAAGCCGATGATAAATGACAAATGATGACACATTGATGTAAATAGTGAAATGCTGTTCGATTCTGAGCCATGAAATAATTTTTTCTTATAATTTTGAATATATATCAAAGGATATTAATGACTTCGAATTGTGAGAGGGAGACAGTTTCTTCAGCAAATTGTCTTTTTTGGTGAAAATATGCTATGATATGGTTATTTTATTGAATCTGGTGATCGACCAGCCCATATTTGTCACAAATCAGGAAAAATCGCCCAAATGACTGTGAACAGAGGCAATTTGATAAATTCAGACCTGTAGCCAAATTATTGCCCAAAAACCGATTTCGTCATTCTAAACTAATGATTTTTGGGCCAATTCATATTTGAATCATTAATTCATGAAAGTTCAACGTAAAATCTGACCGTATTCTGAACAAAAAATAACTTTAGAGGCAAATTATAAGTCATTAAAAACTGAAAAAAAACGGACCCAAAATGGACTTTCAGGGAGGGTGGGCTAAAATGAAGGGGGAGTGGTCATATCGCCAAAGTGAGACTCGAACATAAAATGGCATAGATTTTGTGAGCTAGTAAAGCCAAAAAATTGATAATTTCATAAGCTTTTTTGAGTTTTTTCTCTTAAAAAAAAAAAACGTCTAAATGGATCACCCAGTATATTGTTGAATTTAAAAATGTTCAAAGTGCACATGGATATTCTAAGATTGAGTAGAAATCAAGAAACAAAGTTGAAACTAATCGAAATAATTTCTTTTCAGCATGGTACACGGAGAACTACTGCGATTCAAATATTCATGCAAACGGAAAAAGTTCAGAACATATACTTGGAGAACAGGAAATGAATCAACCTTTCCAAACAGGACAATATAGAAATCAATTGAGTGATCATCCAGACACAACATTTCATGTGTTAAATTTGTCTTCTAGCCATGGTCTAAACGCAAGTTATCGTGATGAATCAATGATTGGCACTGTTCAGTTGAACACAAATATATCGTCATGTTACAACACCAATGCCGATATTCTTGGAAGTCACCCCAATGAAAACAATGTTCAAAGAAATCTGCCTATGGCAGGATCACATCAACGAAGAAGAGGCTCATTACAGCTTTGGCAATTTTTAGTAACATTATTAGATAATTCCAATTCTAGTACGGGATGCATTACGTGGACTGGGAAAGGTCTTGAGGTAAGCGAATAAGTCTTTTTACACGACACTGTGCCTTCTTGACAGTTCTCATATAAATGAGCCCAGAAGCGCCAACTGGTGCAAGGACATGTAATACAACCGTTGTATACCAATAGTATTCAGACGCTTACACGTTGGGTATACTGTTATTGACTGTTTTGAATAGTAGTTCTTTCACATAAAAACATAAAAATCTGCTTACATTACACTGATATCTCTCTTATTCCATTGATATTTTTTCCAAATGAGAAAAAAAAATATTTCAAGCCTCAATTGCACAGCATATCACTATTAGAATCATTGTGTCGACATGAATCAACCAATAAACAAACCAAAAGAAACACAAACCACACAATGAAATACCACGTTTGTATAAATATAGCAATCACTTGAAGAGGAAAACTCAAAAAAACATGTTTCAATAAAAAACAATATTCTAATATTTTAGAAAATATCACGGAGGACGGTAGTCCGACAAGTGACGCACCATAGACTGTGCGTTTCAAGCCAAATATCAAAAATGCCAGTTTTTGCGTCACGAGTGAGTTACAATATACATAATAATAATACAGTAAGTATGCTATTTTCTCAGGACACTATTTGAGCCCCGTGTAGTGAATTCAACTGCGACATCGGCCCATTGGGCAATAAATCAATTCAATAAGAACAAACGACTGACAGCAACATATTTTTAGTTGTAATTCAATATTCTTTATTGTGACTTCTCTGATTTACGGTTGACATAGAAGTGATTAAGCGAATGAAAGACTTGAAGCATGAAAGGCAAAACATGAGTGAAAGTAAGAATGTCTCGAGTGTGTTAGTTTAAAAGCATGAATGAGCTAAAATGAGTGGTATGGTAATGAGTAATTATTGTATGAGTTATGAATATGAGCAGTTATCACCTCATTATCCCCCCCATTGGAACAAATTTGTCCCCAAATTTACTTTAGCAAGAGAGAAAGAAGAGGGTATGAAAAATTAGAAAAGATAGATAGAAAATTACAGATGATATAGCTGAGTTTACAATTGTTTGGTTTTACAATTTTCTGCTTAACCATAAGTTAACATTTCATAAATTTCATTTCATAATCTCAATTTCATGTTCAAATACAAATAATGATTTTTCTATTTTGATAGTCAGATAGTAAAATGTGAATTGAATTTTTTATTCAAATATAATATTTTTAGATGAATTCGCTATGGCTTATTTTGTCCCTCTTAGTATTTGAGTATAAGGTTTTTTTTAGTTTTTTGTTAGAAAATTCTCAAGCATTTTTCTTCAAAACTTAATTACTAAATATAATTCTGGCTGCGCTACTTCTGGCGTCTTAAGCCGTATTCAAGACTGCGCGACGATTGGCGGCTTAGGTCAAAATGGGAGTCTGTATGCTCCGAAGGCTGCGCTACTATTGGCGTCAGGCTTCAACAATATCAAATGGTTGTGGTATTTTCTTCACGATAATACAAAAAAAAAACGTTAATATCAACCCGTTGGGATTAGTGTGTTATGCCATGAACAATATTATATGTACGCGAGAATGACGTCGCTTTTCAATGCAGATTCGATTTACTGATTTTCTCCATAAAATGCTATAATTACAGCTGATTTAAATTCTACTCCATTTCAGTTAATAGAAAGAAGTACAAATTACATCATTCGCTCAATCAAAAATTGAAAACATTCGATTCATTTACCCAAAGGTTCAGTTCTAATTTGCTTCAGAAATTCGCAATTCAAACAAAAATAATGATTACGATTGCTTTTTTTTTCATTGAATTGTATGACAAAGGAAACGTTCTCTGTCTTTTTTTTTTCTTCGATTCAAAAACAACAACAGTATTTTTCTTATGCGCTGATTTGCAAAATACTTTTCGATTTAAACCAAAGCAAAAACATTTTTTTTTCTTCAGAATTGTTAATGTGAAATACGAATTGGAATTTGGAATTGGACTATTGATCTCTATATGCGGTTCAAAAAATGTGACCAAATACGTGTGTTAGCGAATTTCGGAGGAAGAAATTTTAATATATTATTATTATTATTCTGCACCATACAGCGTTTCTTCGCCAGAGGTGGTTTATTTAGTATAAATATGTTGTTATATTTACAGTATTTACAACGAGAATATTCATTCAATTTAATTTTACTCTCTCCAAATTCTATTTCTTTTGAAAAATTCAGCCACTCTATGTTTAACAGTATTTGTATTTGTGTTAAAATCTATTAAATAGGTATCACATTTTAGAATGTTATTGCATTCATTTGGTAGATTAGGCTGTTTGATAGGAACAAAGTATTTATAAAATTCATTGTATGTACTAAGCATATAATTGACAGTTTCGAACTTGGTATAGTTATTGCGATGCGTCGGTAATGATAGGAAATCTGTGTCTCTAGTCCAATGTCGCGGTGTTTTTAAATTAATTTTGCTCAGAATGTATCTGGATGACGTGTGTCCACAAATCACACTATGAACGAGAGATATTTGGGCAACTTTTCTTCGTTCCTCAAGCGTAATCATTTGTAATTCAAGTAGCCGGCAATCGTACGGTGGTTTTCTAAATCTCTGTGGCCATTTCATTTTGCGTAGTGCAAACAATAAGAACTGCTTTTGTATCGATTCAATTCGAGCAACCTTCTCAGCAGTGTATGGGTTCCAGATTTGGGATGCGTATTCCACAATCGGTAAGACAAAAGTGGAAAATAATTTCTTTATGGTCCATGGATCATCAAACTCATATCCAAATCGTTTAATCCATGCTAAACGTGATTTCGCTTTGGCTGTAATATACTCAATGTGTGCGTTAAAATTTAATTTATGATCAAGTATTACCCCTAGATCCTTTATAATGTCGACACGATCAATTTCTTCGTTTCCGATGAAGTAATTGAAGTCAAACTTCAGATGGCCTCGATAAAAGGACACAAATTTGGTCTTGGACACATTGAATTTTAGCTGATTTCTATTAAAGTATTCGACAAGCTCATTCAGGTCAGCTTGTAACTCCAGACAGTCGTCATGATTTCTGATATGTTTCCATAGGCGAGTGTCATCAGCAAATGACTGAAGAATTGAGTTGCTTATGTGTTTTGGCAAATCAATGATGAACAGCAGAAACAATGTAGAACCTATCGGGTATCCCTGTCCAGTTCCCGATGTAACGTCAATTGGGCTCGACATGTCATTATTCAATTTGACAATCTGTTGTCGACCATGCAAATATGATTTGATCCACTTGAGCAGTTGTTGATTCAATCCCATAATATCCAGTTTGCGGATTAGTAAATCGACGTTGACTGAGTCAAAGGCCTTTGCAATATCTAAGTAAATTGCATCAGTCTGCATTTGGTTCCCCATTCCAAGCATTACACACGATGTAAATTCAGCTAAATTTGTTGTTGTAGACCTTCCCTTCACAAATCCATGTTGGCTGTCATCAATAATATTCTCAATGTGGTAATTAAGGTGTTTGGCAACGATGGAATCAAGCAGCTTGGGTATAATACATTGCAGGGCTACGCCGCGATAGTTTTCAACTTTGCTTTTAATACCACTTTTGTGCACCGGTCTCACGAATGATTTTTTCCAAATTTCAGGTACAAACCCGGTGTCTAATGATTTCTTTAGTAGGTGTGTTATTGGTTTCAGCAATGTTTTAGTACATTTCTTGACAAAAATATTCGGTATTCCATCAGGTCCTGATACCATGTTGTTGGGGAGGTTATTAATCGCCTCTATAACCAGATCCTCAGTAATGTGAATAGTGGGAAAATTTGCACACAAATCTCTAAGCAAGGACTCGTCTCCAGAATAATTTTCATTCCTACTGTAATTCGGTTTAGTATATGCTTTGGCTAAGTGTGTTGCGAAAAATTGTGCAATCTCACCTCTCTCACTGCTTCTTTTATCTTCAAGGGACATTTCATTCGGAAGATCATCATTCGATTTTTTGGAACCATTTACAAATTCAAAAAACTTCTGTGGATCTTCATTTATAAGGTGTTCCATTTCAAGTTTATATTCTCTGTAAGCCAAACGTGCGCTCTTTTTGTATTCTTTTCTCAGTTTGATGTGTTCTGCTTTGGCATGTTTCTTTTCTTCAGTAGTACGTCTGGATCTAATGAATTTGTGTTGATTATTGACTCTGTTCTTCAAATTGATAAGGTTATTACTGAACCATTTTGGGTGATTTGATAGCTTCCTCATTTTTTGTGCAACATTCGATGAAATATTTGCATCAATCAATTCGTAGAACTTAGTGATGTGAGATTCAAAATCATCACCGGTAAAAACCTTCATCCAATCGACGGTATTCAGCGATTCATTAATGTCTTCGTAGTTGGCATTCACAAAATCTCTGTAACTCAAATTCGTTGGCTTACTCGGTTTATATTCAAATTCACCGATGTTTATCCCATACGATATGTGATGTGACTCCTGATTCAGCAAATGAAAGTCACTTTTGGAACAGTTGATGAAATCGGTGCAGTTTGTCCAAATCAAATCCAGCATAGCACCATTCATATTAGCGTCTTTGTTGATTTGTACAAGACCCAGGTCATGACAGGTGTCTAAAACAACCATTTCCTTTTCGGAGGAGGCACTTATTGCAATGGCAATGTCGGTGTCATCGGTATCATCAGTATACCAATTCAATTTTGGCAAATTGAAATCACCAGACACTATTAGAATGTCTTCTTGTTTCACGTTTTCGGCAATTCGCTTTAATGAGTCCATATTTGCTTTATATACATCGACTGGCGAGTTCGGCCTGATGTACAGTTCAACGAGAAACACTTTCCTATCACTCAAAGGTAGCATCATACATATCTGATGTATGTGTACCTCCTTGCGCGTGCAACCAAAGTTCATTCAAAATTGATAACTAATATTTTATTTGCGTGTGCAATTTTTTATACGAGATTACTTGCGATTTTCATGCGCATGCAGTAGTTTTTATTGAATTTCAATTTGTTTTTTTTTGTGATTTTACTTATTATGAGGAAAATAGTAGCTCAATTTTGTGCTCCCATTGAATATTTTTTGTGCTTTTAACCCAAAATTTTACATGCATAGGCATCGAATGTTGCCCTTTCAATATTTCAGTTGTTCAGATTTAAAAATGTATGCACGTTTTGATGAAAGTTATTTTGAAAAGTGTAAGAGAAAAATAGAGATTCTTTACAAGTTGCAATCAATGTTGTATCAAAATTGGGTCTCATTGTTTTATGTAGGTAACAAATTAACGTTTCTGGAAAAATTCTTTCTGTTCATACATTTCAAAAGGGTTTCTTTTTGTGGTTTGAATAGCAAATCAATATCCGTTGTACAATTTACGATCTTTTCTTCAAATTTTTTTTACAAGAGTTTTTTCCATTCATAAAATAAACTTTTTTCTATATTTCCAATTATACTTCATAGAAGATGAAGCAACTATGTTTTTCACAAATTGATTGATTTCACATATTTTTGAAGTCCATTTCTTCTCGTTTACAATTTTATTTTCATTCAACGCAGTAATTTTGGAAATTGATCTTTTTTTATACGCTTTTTCATAATACGCTTGTTTTACTTTTTTCACTCTGAAGATTGGAAAGAATTTACGTGGTTTTATATATTTTCCAAGCGACTTATTGATCAAAGAAAAATGTGAATAACTTATTTTCGATGCCTTAAAAACGGCTTTGCCAATGATTTCTTTAATTTCACGAAAATTTTTGCACAGATTTTTGTCACTATCTATTTGAAGAATTTTTTCCCGGATTAAGTTGCGTGTAGACTTTTCCAAGTTTCGGAGTTTCTCGACATTCCGGTCAAGAACGTAGTCGAACCGCTGATGGCCATTTCGGAGCCTTTCCCATAGTTGATCATTTTTTTGATTGAAGTTGTTGTAGATCGTTGTTGCCTTCTTCTTGTAATTCAGGAATACGGCTATTTGTAGCGAAATGAATCTACGTTTCCATATTTCATCACATAGTCGGTCCCAAAGTTCCATTGTCGGCAGTCTGGCTTTTTCAAGTTCTTCCGGTGTGATAGCGCAGTTTCCGAGTTCAAAGGTTCTGTATCCTTTCAGTCGGTCGCAGATTTCAATGATTTTCGTAGAATAACGTTTCACAGACGTTTTGACTTTTTTGAGTTTTTCCAGAGAAATTTCGTCGAAATTCCATAATAACATCTGACTGGTGCAATACTGAATTCGATGAATTTGTTCGAGTCCATTTTTAGCAAATTGGTCGTTTTCGTTGATTTCGTTATATTTGAGGCTTGTGAAGATATTGATGGATAAATCTCTCCTTGTAAAGCGATTTTGAGCGTTTCATTTGATTGATTTTGCGTTTCATTTTCGATGTTTTTTTCCATTTTTATGACGGTGATTTTAGGCGGATCAGGTTACTCGTTATTCCATGTTAATAGCACTTTTATCATCATTTTGTTTTCCGATTTACTTATTTCTTAAACACTTATTATTATTTAACTTTTTTCATTTTAATTAATTTAACACAAATTCAACTGTTTGCAGCGCAATGTAGTGAATTCAACTGCGACATCGGCCCATTGGGCAATAAATCAATTCAATAAGAACAAACGACGGACAGCAACATATTTTTAGTTGTAATTCAATATTCTTTATTGTGACTTCTCTGATTTACGGTTGACATAGAAGTGATTAAGCGAATGAAAGACTTGAAGCATGAAAGGCAAAACATGAGTGAAAGTAAGAATGTCTCGAGTGTGTTAGTTTAAAACGACACTGCGCCTTCTTGACAGTTCTCATATAAATGAGCCCAGAAGCGCCAACTGGTGCAAGAACATGTAATACAACCGTTGGGTATACAATAGTATTAAAAGCTTACACGTTGGGTATACTGTTATTGCCTGTTTTGAATAGTAGTTCTTTCACATAAAAACATTAAAATCTGCTTGCATTACACTGATATCTCTCTTATTCCATTGATAT
>NW_022597472.1:0-3733 GCF_009176505.1 Sitodiplosis mosellana | reverse complement strand
TCTTTCGGTCTGACATTTTGGATTATTTTCTGACAAAAATGTCTCTTGTTTTTTTGGAAATATTTCTCTCCAAAGTAGAACATTTGTCGACAGAATTTGCTTTTATTCTGATTTTTTAAGCAAACATTCTTAGATATATTTCAGCCCAATTTAGTTCATTTTCTTCACAAAATTGAATTTTTTCTGACAAAAGGTAATATTTTTCCGATTATTTTTCGGCAAAAAAATATACCAAATTTAGTTAGTTTTTATAGCCAAAAAAGAAATTTTTCTGACCGTTTTGGGAAAAAAATATTACGTTTTAGATTTATCCAATTTTATTAAACAAAAAAAAAATTAAAATTTTTTTTCCTCCGGTGTGCGACTCGAAAACGAGTCCACACGCTCATAAGTCTGCTTTCCCACCTACGCGCTGATTTTTAACTACAACATTTCATGTTTTATTTTCTTTGGCTCAATACACACCACTTTGTGTTTGTTAAGTGTTAGTTGGTTTTGTTGAAAAAAAAATTTCGGGTACAAAACAACTGATATCAAATAAAAAAACTTCTTTCGAAGTAATTCCTCGTGACGAAAGCGAACACGAAACAGTTGATATCAATTTTAAGAAATCATTTCGGAGCGATTTAGATTCGCTTTTTTGCATTCTTCCAACTAATTTCAGAATCGCTCCGTAATGATTTCTTAAAATTGATATCAGCTGTTTCGTGTTCGCTTTCGTCACGAGGAATTACTTCGAAAGAAGTGTTTTTATAAAATGGCACCTATTTAAAAAATCAAGTTAGCATGGTCTTATGGGCTGAAAACCCAAAAAATGGTCACCTGGCCTTGCACAAATCGGCCATTTTCTCGAAAACGGCTCCGACGATTTTTTTTAAAATTCTCTGGAATTCAGCCCCAAGTTAGAGCTAAAATTTGACATATAGCTCATATCTGGCAAAACTCTGTTTTTTGAGATATAGCCATTAGAAGTTGGAAAAAACATGAAAAATCGACAAAAATCAACTAAAACTCTTTTTTGTTGCCGTTAACAAGGGCAAAATCATAACCAAAGTGTTTTTGCGTTCAGATGAATAAAATTCCTTCAGATACCAGCCCCTCACCAAGTCTTTTTATTCCACGCAATCAACAAAAGAGTACTTTCACCGTGCAACACATGTTTCTGCACATGAGAAATTCCGATTGCTTGTTTTAGAGGACCAAAAACCAAGCACCTTTGCATCATTAGTTTGTTCGAAACCACGTCTAGATTTTTTTTTATCGACAATATAAGACAAATTTCAGGTCAAAATGAGCAAATCACAAACATAAGCATCGATTTAACAGGTAAAGGCAAATGATTTCTACCTTTTCTGCCTTTGAACAACTAGTATGATCCTTTACAAACATTTTGGGTACTTACATGACCAAATCGAGTGATGTTTTCACATATTTCTGGCCGCATATTTGGTTGGTTCGAATTCAACTCTGAAAGAATCGACTTTTGGCCAAAAATCCTTAAATATAGGCTTTTTAGGGATAGTATCTTAGCGCAAAGTTATTTTTTCTCGAAAATATGGGGAGTCTACCCAGACCAAATCTCTCAAAATTGACTTTTCGAGGTACCTTCTGAACAAAAGTTACGTTTTTAATGCATTTTGCTATGAAAATATCATTTTTTGTTCGGGAGGTACCCCAAAAATCATTTATAAGAGATTCTGTGTGGGAAGATTCCCAATATTTCTCGAAAAAATTAATTTTTTACTAAGAAACTCATCCAAATAGTGTATTTTTGGGGTACCTCCCGAACAAAAAATGTTATTTTCATAGCAAAATGCATGAAAAACGTAACTTTTGTTCGGGAGGTACCTCGAAAAGTCAATTTTGAGAGTTTTTGTCTGGGTAGACTTCCCATATTTTCGAGAAAAAATAACTTTGCGCCAAGAGACCATCCCTGAAAAGCCTATACTTAAGGATTTTTGGCCAAAAGTCGATTCTTTCAGAGTCGAATTCGAACCAACCAAATATGCGGCCAGAAATATGTGAAAACATCACTCGATTTGGTCATGTAAGTATCCAAAATGTTCATAAAGGATCATACTAGATGTTGAAAGGCAGAAAATTTAGAAATTATTTGCTTTTACCTGTCAAACCGAAGCTCATGTTTGTGATTTGCTCATTTTGGCCTGAAATTTGTCTTATATGTGTCGATAAAAAAAAGTCTAGACGTGGTTTCGAACAAACTAATGATGCAAAAGTGCTTGGTTTTTGGTCCTCTAAAACAAGCAATCGGAATTTCTCATGTGCAGAAGAAAAAGTTGAAATTTGTTACACGGTGTTTTCATGAAAAAATCAAAATCGAAAAAATTCATCATGAAAAAACTAAACATGTGATAGTTTCTTAGTATAAAAGCGATATGTAATTTCATCAAAACAAAATGTAATTTCATCTGTCTGTCCAAAAACCAAATTTTCTAGCAAATTTTATTAAACAAAAAAAAATTAAAAAAATTTTTTCCTCCGGCGTGCGACTGGAACTCGAGTCCACACGCTCATGAGTCTGCTTTCCCACCTACGCGCTGATTTTGCTTTATTCAAAAAGGCGACAATGCTGGTTTTTTACTACAACATTTCATGTTTCATTTTCTTTGGCTCAATACACACCACTTTGTGTTTGTTAAGGGTTAGTTGGTTTTGTTGAGAAAAAAATTTCGGGTACAAAACAACTGATATCAAATAAAAAACTTCTTTCGAAGTAATTCCTCGTGACGAAAGCGGACACAAAACAGCTGATATCAATTTTAAAAAATCATTTCGGAGCGATTTGGATTTGATTAAATACAAAACCTCCTTTAAAATTTACAAATCGCCAATAAAAATGACAAAATGGCAATAAAATTGACAAAAAAATTCAACAAAATTGACAACAAATCGAAATAAATGTAACAAAACAAACAATAAAACTAACATTACGTTCAATGAAATTGCCAGATTGAGAAAATAATTTTGACAATATAGGCAATAGAATTGTCAAATTAGAAAATAAATCTGACAAAATGGTTATAAAATTGACATTTTTTGCAATAAATTTGACGTAAATTTATCTATTTGGTGCTCGCTATTGTCAAATTTATTGCAAAAAATGTCAATTTTATACCCATTTTGTAAGATTTATTTTCTAATTTGGCAATTCTATTGCCTATATTGTCAAAGTTATTTTCTCAATCTGGCAATTTCATTGAACGTAATGTTAATTTTATTGATTGTTTTGTTATATTTATTTCTGATTTTTTCGTCAAACTGAACAGAAATAAAAGCGAAAAATAATCAAAAATTGACACAGAAATGGCTCATTTAATTTTGATCCTTGTATGCATTAAAGGGTTAATAAATTTTATTTCCATGGTATATTTGGTATATTTTTCTGGAGAATACCCATTTTTTCTGATCCGTTTATGAAACGATTACGGATATTTTTAAATATAGTTCTGTTCATTGTAGTTTTTTTTCTGATCAATTTTGAAAAGAGCATTTCGAAATTTTTCTGATCGTATTAGGTTTTTTTCTGATCAAACTAATAAAAAAAGTTTCTGATCATTTTAAATATTTTTCGGATCATTTTCGAAATTTGGGTAGCGGACATAAGTTCCCAAACGGACCGGTCCGTGGTCCGTGGTCCGTCGGTCCGCGGACCGACATTAAGTTTCCACGGACCGACGGACCGGACTCACGGACCGACGGACCGGACTCACGG
>NW_022597471.1:0-5483 GCF_009176505.1 Sitodiplosis mosellana | reverse complement strand
CGCTTAGCATGTGAGAGGTACCGAGATCAATGCTCGGCATCTCCAATTCCTTTTTTCGCACTATTCGAAAAGAATCCGGGCCAAATTTTTTACTTTTTCATCGAAATACTCAGCAATTTCAATCTAAACCGACTTTTATTGTTATTCATTTTCAGTTTACCATATATCGAGGCAACAATTCGTGAATCTCTTCGTCATGAAACGCTTGTCCCGTCCGGATTACCACATACAGCGATTGCAGATACCACTTTCATGGGCTACGACATTCCAAAGGTATGAATTTGCACTTGAATTTCGTCAATTTCTGCGTTTTATACGCATAAGTTATTCTGATTTCTAACACTATTAGATTTTCTTCAACAGGGCACCATAGTATTTTCATCGTTGCATGGAGTACACGTGGACGAGGATACCTGGGATGCACCCGAGCAATTTAAACCAGAGCGATTCTTAGATGAATCCGGAATTTTTTCGCCCAAACTCGATAAATCGTTGCCATTCGGTGCAGGGAAACGTGTTTGCGCTGGAGAAACATTTGCCAGAAATTCATTGTTCCTGATTGTATCAGCTCTGGTGCAAAATTTCAACATTGAACTACCGGCCAATGAGAAATTGCCGGATCCACGTGAAACGCTATCTGGTTTTATACGATACCCGCCAGATTTTCGATTGAAATTTTTGACGCGTTAACCAAATCTTTTTTTTGTAATCAACAAACTTTTAGTTATGAATTCATTGATAGAATTATTGTTCTTAAGAACTCTGGTTTATTTTATTACGTACTATATTAATATCAAAGCTGATAAATAATGGTTTTTATTGAATAAAATTATGTTGAAAATTTTTGATAAGGCACTAGTAGTGAGTGCATAAATAGCCCATGTGTTTCCATACACAATTTCGAAAATTTTACGATTATGGTTGTTTTATCTGTTTAAGGCACTATTTCTAAGGCAACTTATTTCAATTTTGATCTTGTAACCATATACGATTCCTTTGGAATCGTCCGCAGATCGTTTCCTTATAAGAGAAATTTCGCCTGCAACTCAAATTACGAGCAGAAATATCGACTGAATGCGTCTTTAGCTGGAAAAACGCCCAGATGTAGACGTTTATTTTTAGCTGTGTAGAAGTATCACTGAATGCATGAACAATATTGAAATAGTTTGGGCTTTGTTTTGAAAACAAAATTCCAAGTTTTAATTTATATGCAAGCAATTAAACATATTGTATATTTGTTGATCATCCATTATCATCAAAATCATCCATTTCGGTAAAGTAGAGATTAGATAAATACAACATTAGAAACATTTGTCTTATAAATCAAATGATGAACGTAACAAAAGAACGAGAAAAAGCGATTGATGAAAGTAAAAAAGCTTCTGGTGAAGTTCATTTTTGTACATTTGAAAAGTTTTCATTAAGATCACTTTAACACAAGACAAATGGATTTCGTAACAATTTAGTTAGAATTAAAGGTTTTAATAATCAAAAGGATATAGTGTAGTTATTTAGGAGTCTCATCGAAAGAATTTAACAACTTACTTCAATCCAGAAAGTCAAGTGTGAATTTCGTCTATATCGAAGAGCAAAAATGTTTATTCAATTCACGGAAAACTTATATGGTTGCTCAAGCGCACGTTCAATTATTTTAACTGTATAATCTCAATATCCGTCAGCGTTTCCAACCATTTTGTTCGTTGTAAGTTACGGTCATCAACTGTGGACACCTCAGAATCGCGTGGCATTTGGCCAAGATATGGTCATTGGAAATGGTAAATGAAACGGACACAATTTTCAAACATTAAAATCTTTGCCGTATTATATGTCATTGGAAAGGCATTGATGCTAAGAAGATGATGAGGCAATCAACTCGACTTGACCAGATATTGCTATACTTTTTGATGTTAACTTGTTTTGTGGTGAAAATAAGAAGAAAAAAAGTTTTTAAAAAGACGTTTTTCTTAAAAAAAAAAAAAAAAACAATCGAAATCATCACTGCGACATGATATTTCGTGCAGTGTGTGTCAATCACATAGGAGATTTGTACAAGAGAGAAAAGAGAAAGAGAAAGAAAAGAAACAAAAAGCCTTTTAAATTTGATTGATAACATCTGAAGAAAAAATCGATGCAGATGAAAAAGAAAATGGAGATTTTCTTCAGCCATTTAAGTGATCTATTCCTTGGCATAGTTGAGGAATAGGCAACGTATAGATTTTTGGAGTATGAACGCATCGTTTTTGGTTATTAATAATTCCCACGCCAGATAGATTGAAGATGTTAAAAAGATTTAGCAATATGCATCATATATGTGTACAACTTCAAATAGAAAAATTACAAATCTGTCTGTATTTATTGGTGAGAAGCTGACTTTACAAAGACATCAACATGAACGGCGTTCGTGGCACGCTTATTTGCTTTGAATTGAAATATTTGGTTTTGATTGATTTTTCCGCGT
Source organism: Sitodiplosis mosellana (assembly GCF_009176505.1). Lineage (NCBI taxonomy): Eukaryota > Metazoa > Arthropoda > Insecta > Diptera > Cecidomyiidae > Sitodiplosis > Sitodiplosis mosellana. The sequence goes on along the minus strand of NW_022597471.1, from coordinate 3,025 downwards.
AAAGTATATTTCGACAATCATTCCAAGAAGTGCAACTCATAAGATTTTTTGTATCGCGTCTAAACAGCACAACAATATTTCATGGAAACGCTTGGACGATAGTTTCAAAAAAAATTTCATTGTGTTATCAATTTGTTAGCAGTTCATTCTCTTATTGCCTAATAAACTACCAAGTCTACTACGAATTGTTTGATAATTTAATAATTGCCTTTTTCTTCGGAAATTCTTCCACACTTGATGTATATGTGACTCAATTTAAGAGCCGTCAGAATTTTTTTAGGAATAATCTCACACTTTCTTCTTTATTACTTAAATTGGAATCTTGTTTGTCGTTTTGAATTGAATAATTTGGTTTTGATAAACGAAAAGTATATTTTGACAATGATTCCATGATACACTTTGAACTTGTTTACTCTTAATAATATGTTATGTAGCACGTCATATCAACACAACAACATTCCGTAAAACGCTCGGGCATGGTTATGACCTTTGAATTGAAATATTTGGTTGTGATTAGTTTTTCTGCGTATTTCGACAATTATTGTTTCAAATCGATTTTCATCGATTTACAAAAATTGTTGAAAGCCATTCTCAATACTGTTTCATTGGAGTATTGAAATAATATGATTTTCTTCATATTGTTGAAGATTTATTTTGATTCTTTTTTTATTTGTCTTGATGAAAATGATAACTTTTGGCAAAATAGTCGTTCCGAAATGGTTTATAGTTAATATTATTTCTTTCAGAACATTTCATACGCAATATGGCAAAGTTTAGAATTGTTTGAATTCTAAAGTTATTTTTGTTGCAGTAATCAAATTGCTATATCCATTGCTAGTTGCATGAATGTACTTCTTTCCAAATAAGTGTCTGGATCATCATTATTTTTACAAATTCATTTCGTTTACAATACGTTGAATGAAATACATTTTCTTACTGTCTCTTATTTACATCTCGTAACACTTGATCGATGCGATCGATAATGCTAAATACAAACTTAAAGATATCTAAGTTTTGTTTGGTCACAATCAATGAAGCAAGTGGTCGTAGCCTTTTGATTTATTTTGAGTATGTTATCTACTAAAACGCTCTGATCAAATTCGAAACAAGAATTTATTATTTGCTTCGCAATACCGTTTTGATTATTATCTATCGCTAATTTTCGGCGATTCGTAAATTTTAAAGGAGGTTTTGTATTTAATCTTATGTGTTTTTGTTGTTGTCGCTTCATCCCTACGTTATAGCGATACACATACACAGTCATGCATGACTGCTTTAACGTCCATGGATGCTTTTTTAACGTTGTTTCATGCTGATTCCATGCTGTATGGTGTGTATGTATTTAGCTCATAATGCACAACGTCGGCTAACACACTGTACGTCGAATCAGTATATTCACAGCGCCGCAATACATTGTGTGTTATATATATACACACCCTATACATATTAACGTGAATTTGGCGTAGAATGGTGTCGGCTATATTTTCAATTGGTATAAATATGAGCGATTTTCCAGCTGAAGCATCATTCGGTATTTTACACTCGTACGCTATTTTCGGAATTAAAGTGAAAAAATAGAATTTACAATGGTGTCAAAAGTTCTTTATATTTTTGGTGATAACGTTTACTGCAATAGAGAGGCAGGTAAACGCAGAGAATCAACAAGATTGTTTGAATTTGACTGCTGGTCCACCGTGTCCACACCCTCGATATGCCACAAGGCACATTTGTGAAGGAACCATCCAAAATCGTCGACAGAATCTAAGTGATTGTTGTGATCGATCTATTCGATCCTACAATTCTGGACGAGGTAGTCCTGCAGTTACGATGTTTTTTACCACTCAGAAACCAAATTTTGGAGTTGAATGGGCTCCTTTGAACAAGTTTGGTAAATGCCAATGATGATTTGTTTCATTATTTGGTCCAAAAATTTCTTTTAAAAATTTTGTGAATTTGATTAATACAGTTCTGAATCGTAGCTTTTATTCCAAAAATTGTACACTTTACCCGATAGATTTTATTGAAAGAAATAAATGTAGCTGAGTTCATTATTTTTCTGCAGAATTGTTTCATCTTGATTCTATCAAAATAATATTCTGTATTCAACAGTCTCAAAAAGTGGTTTTCTACGCGTTTCATGAGTTTTTATGATGATCTATGCTAATTTTGCGAAAAAAGTTTTCGGGACCAATTCCTATACTTTCCCTTGACACGTTGTGTACGGAAAAGTAATAACAAAACAAGGTGGTGACCGGTCATATTTTCCCCGGTCATAACTTCCCTCATACAAAATGAATGGAGAATTTATGGCCGAAATGACGGAGAAAATAATTCCATTTCAGATTTGGACATAAATTCCCCATCTAAAAAATTTTGATTAGAGAAAATATGTCCAAAAATCAGAAGAAATTATATCCAAATGCATATGGACATAATTCCCCGGGGAAATTATGACCAAAAATTCAGTGGAATTATATCCAATTGAAAATGGACATAATTTCCCCACGTATTTTTCATCAAATAATTGTACATAAATAAAGAAATTAGCGTCACTTGAAGCGTTATTATTGAATGTAAAAAAATTTGGCCCAAAATGTTTGTTTGTTTTTGTTTTATTTGTTCACCGCTTTTTTGTTTACAACTTATTTTTATTTATTCACCGCCAAGCAAAAAATAGAGTTTTTTGGATTTTGGGGAAATTTTGTCCGAAATTCGGTGGAATTATGACCGGGGAAGTTATGCCCTGTAGCCAACAAGGTCACAAAATTTGAACTTTTTATGAAATACCAGAATGTAATCTGTATATTTTAAAGAGAGTTTTTGCGAATCATACCCGGATGTTATTCATTTTCTTGAATTGTAATGGGCTAAAGAGAAAGATCGAAATGGACTTCTTAATCTCATTATCTATTTCGAGCCGAAAAATCAAAACTCGTTAAATGCTTTAATTTCGATTGTCGAAATGCGGTAAAAAAGGTATTGGAGATGCCGAGCATTGATCTCGGTACCTCTCACATGCTAAGCG
>NW_022597470.1:0-4753 GCF_009176505.1 Sitodiplosis mosellana | reverse complement strand
AAAAGTTTCTTCTTTTGAGGTGCCTAAACGAACGCGCAGTGTCCATTCTTGAGTTTGTACGATTTTAAAAATCGATCCACCCTAATATTTACTTCATTGACACGTATTGACAATTATTCACAGGCATTTGCACTGCGTTCCGTAGTGTTATTGTTGTTGTTTTCTTCTGTTGCTTCGTCTCGTTCGTGGCGAGCAGGAATGACAGTTGCAACCACGCACATTTTATTGACCATATTTGCATGCATTCGCAGCTAGTTATTCAGCGCATTGACACGCATTGACGCGTATTGATCCAAACTCGGTAGTATATGCGATTATTTACAATATTTATATTTTCATTTACTCAGTTCTTTCCCCCTAGGTTTTTTGGACATTTCCAAATGCATGGTTCTAAAGATTTATTGAAATGAACAAATTATTTTTCTTGTTATTGTTGCATTACGCTCTTCTTTCTCTACATGCAATCCGATCCAAATCGAATGACCCTATTCATGTAATTCATAGGAAAAACACTTCATGCTTTTATCAGTACTAAGATCAGGCAACATTTGGAGTAAAAGTGATTTAGAATTTCAAATGTTGTTTTTTTTCTAAAGCTTGGGTGTGTTCAGAAAATACAACTTTTATAGAAACACCACACAAAAATTCACAAAATGCTATATGTTTTTTGGAGCCAATTTTCTGCGAAATTTTTCTTATCAAGCCGACTTTTGATTCATAGAACTCGAGATTTATCAGTTGTAACAACAACATTTTAAGAACAACAAACAACTCGATTCCGGAACAATTCATTATCGTTGAAAAAAAAATCAAATTTGTTTGACGAAAATGACATGAACTTTGGGTCCTAATCTGAATATATAGAACTCCAAGACAAATATCAGTCCAGTGTTCAATCAGTGGTTAAGCTATACAAGTCCAGTTAATAAGTGGATTTAGCTGTAAATGGTTGTATTTTGTGTGAAACATGTGGTGTTCAAGGAATATTCTATATTTTATTGTGATAACAGGAGTATGCGTTGTAACGGAAAAGAAGTCTTTTAATCAAATCGACACAAAAGTAATTCCTGACGATGGATCATTCTTTCTAGCAGCCATTCGAAAATTAGAGGAAGTAAGAAGTGAAATGAAATCCGAACAAAGGTTGATCACAGTAGCATCAAAACCAGCAGAATTACTACCAACAATTGGTTCAACGTTGAGCGCTGGACTTCAATATATCGGTCAAACTTACGGTACAAATGAAGGAAAATGGATACATTTGATGTTGAATAAAATCATGGAAGCAGCCGAATCAACATCAGTGCGAACACAATATGATTCGATACGTATTTCGGCCAAAACAATTGGTCAATTATTTCAGCAAATGCAGAGTGCAACGCCAGAAGACCAAAACTCGATTACACTTGATATTAATACAAAACTTTTAGATATTTTCAATACATTTCATATTAGTGAAAATGCATTTAAAAAATATCCTCATCTGGCGATTCCAACATTACTTGAACTTACACCACTCATGTTTGTTGTCGAACAATTATTCAAGTTAAAAAAACCCGATTTGCTTGAAAAGTGGTTTTATTCCTGCAGACTAGTTGATCTGTTGAAAAAGTATCGTACGTTGGTACTTTTCTATCGCATGTCCGGTTTAAGTGTGCCATATTCATCGGCAATGGTGGAAATCCAACCAAATCAACCACCATTCCGTCACATCAGCAATGTTCTGAGAAAACCATTCAATCGCTATGGATATAATGAAACCAACCGCGATTACATGGAATGTCATACATTTGGCCACTGCAAGAAACATGGAATGAAAATCGATAAATGTTTTGAGGACGAGCGTATAGGTGTTGAAATTTCCGCTGTAACCTATGAAGTCATTGGTGAAGGATTTTATTTTGATAATACATGCGTGCAACAATATGTTGAACTGCTACGATTACGTGTCGAACAAACATTTCAAGGGTCAATTGATATATTAGAAGAGGGACTATGCACAGCCGATCGAAGGGCTAAACGAGATTCAACAGGTTTTAATCTATTTGATTCTCAGGTCCAATCAGAATGCTAAACTATAAAATTTATAGTGACACTATAAAATTTGAAACGAGTTTATGCTGTGTTTAGCCGAAGTATTTGGTTAGATTCCTTAAATTTACGCCAAATTCAACTAAATTAAACAATATCCACACATAATTTCTTCATATTTTCAATTTGATAACAGTTTCAATTTTAAACTACACAGAAAATTGGAAAAATCGAGTTATGTGGTCATTGGAAAGCATAAAGCAGTGTGTATTATTGGCAGATATCAAAGTAAAAAGTCCAATTTCATCATTCAATTATAAATCGGATCACTATTTTAGCTAAAAATGGCGGAAAAATGAGTTTTCAATCGAAAAATGCGAATATTGAACAATATATGCTGTTTTTGAGAAATTTACTTACTTTTACTTGAAAACTTGCCAATATTATGGTATGAAAAGTTGACGAATGACGTCTCAGAGTCGATCCAAGTCGAAACATTTACATGTTCCAATAAAAAATAGAGAAAAAGAGCTCCATACTAATTCCCAAAAAATCACGAAAAATCGAAAAAGTTGGAAAATTCCGACGTAAAACGTCTTTTTGGGCCCTAATAGGTTCCATACGATTGAAATTTTCCAAAAAAGTAAAAAAAAGTCGAAAAAAACAATTTCAGAAAATTTCCTTTTTTTCAAAAAAACACAAAAAAATCCAAAAAAAAATTGATGAAATCATTGCGGTTTTTGGATCACATCGTCATTATTTGTCATAACTCATTCCGTGGGACCAAAATTTCTCCATAAAAATGCAGAAAAACAAAATTTTTTTTTTATAGTGTACCCTATAAATTTTATAGTGTAGTTTAAAATTGCAACTGTTATCAAATTGAAAATATGAAGAAATTATGTGTGGATATTGTTTAATTTAGTTGAATTTGGCGTAAATTTAAGGAATCTAACCAAATACTTCGGCTAAACACGTTTCAAATTTTATAGTGTCACTATAAATTTTATAGTTTAGCATTCTGATTGGACCTCAGTCCGGTTTTTTTAATTTCTTAGAATTTTTTTTTTCGTTTCCATAATAGGTTCTGGTCGATTGATGATTGCAGTAACTGATTTTTATGGACATGATGGATTTAAAATTTTTGTGAATGACAAACAAATTCATTCTTTTATGCGTTGGGATGATAGAAAATGTTCGAATTTTAATGTTTTTCAACGTGGTCATACAACATTATTCCAAGTTATTACTGAAGAATCGATTCTAAACAGTTCAATTATTCGATTTGAATTGATTTCATGCCATGCGTCGGGATGGAAACAATTTTTCAGAGATTTAGTATTTATGGCTAAAAGATGTGATACACTTTCTACTGACAAACAATGGAGCAAAAGCATCGACGAAATTTTAACAACAATTATAAATTCAGTCGATGGTATTGGACGTCATGAAGAAAATGGATTGTTTTACTTGTCATACTGGGAACAATTTTATGAAGATTCAATTTAAACGAATTTTTTTATGTGCATCCGTTTGACGTCAGCTTTTTAATCATTTTCAATTTAAATTCAAATGGTTTTTTTTTACAATACAGATAAAAGTTCTCTTTCAACTCCGTTCAGGAACTAAAAGTATTCAAAGAATTTTAAATGCAAATAAATATTTAATATAAAAAATGATCAAGTTTACGAATTTTATTTGATTTGCATTATTTTTTTTTCACATTTTTCAGTAAAAAAAATCACTTAGATTACTGAGTTGCTGTTCCTTTAGATCACTGAGTTCCTGTTTTAATGCATCACGTTTTTGAAGTAGTTCTTGTCGTTCACATCGAAGTTCTATGAGTCTTAGAAAATTCTCATTTGAAGTCTTATGTAATTCTATGAGTAGGTCAGCTAGTGTACCATTTTGATTGTCTCCGATAGAGTCGTTGAATTGTTTCAAATCTTCTCGCAAACGATCTCTCTCTTCATGGCATTTTTGTAGATCAAGCGAAGAAACTGCTTGAGTTTGTTGCTATTTTGAAAAACAACGAATTGAAAAACGTTCGCTCATTTTGTGATTGGTCGGGAATTATTTTTTTGTTTTGTATCAATTACACTTTGTATTACCTGCAACTGCAGCAAAATAACAAACACGAACAAAACTAACGGCAATCCGTTCATTTTTACACGAATTTCAAAAGGTGAATATTTAAATAGATGTGCCAAAATGACTTTGGATATGGTCGTTTTCAAAATGCAAACTGCAATCGATGCCTGGCAGCTAAATAATGATTTTAAATGCACTTCTCAATCCATAATAGCACAATGTATGTAATCAGAAAAATGATAATAAATTTTGATAAACTTTCAACCTCATCGATTCGCGACGTAGAAAAATGACAATAAATACTTTTCAAAACCTTTCCAGTGACGTATAACTTTTTAATCCGATGGCGTGTTAAAAAACTCAATGTGGACCGCTATTTATCAATCGCTAAAAATGGCCATAGATCGGCTAAATTTTTGTCATCAAAAACTTTCATCCGGTCAGAATTTCAATTGGCTTACAAATTAGGACCTTAATTTGGATTAAATAAGACAAAAACCCAATGAAATAATGCAATTTTATGCTCAATGAAGCAGCGGACTTGTCGGCATACTCGTGGATTCAGCATTTCACTTGCTTTGGCAATTCGTGAGTTGCCGAAGCATCATATATGCAGTGCACTCGATATTTA
>NW_022597469.1:0-1064 GCF_009176505.1 Sitodiplosis mosellana | reverse complement strand
TATTTCTTGAGAACAGAAAACCGCTCAATAAGCAATTGACACATGTATATATTTGTATACAAGCTTTTGAATTTGACGTACGTTGTGCTTGTAGTACTTGTTCTTGCACCAGTTGGCGTTGACGTAAGAAGGCATAGCGTCGCGGCTAAAACAATATCATTTGATTTTTTGTCGTAATATTGTTTATTGACGTGTTTCCTTTTTGTCAAGTATTCCTTAGCCAGTGCGCATGCCTGAGCAATATGATTCGCCACCTCTTTCACATAGTCTTCGTAAGTGTCCGGTAGTCGTTGACCACCTTTTTTGAATCTACGCGGCAATTTTGTGATAAATCCATGAGCTAGCATGTGTGGCGCATAGTTAGTCGTACTGTGTACGCTGTTATTATACGCAAATGTTGCATATTTGAGATATTTATGCCAGTTTTTATCATTCTTTTGCACGTAAGCGCGAAGATACGCATTCAAAGATCTGTGTTTTCTTTCAACTTTGTTGGCTTGTGGTCTATAGGGCGTGGTGAAACGTTTTCTAATTTCAAGCATACTTGATAAATTTTTTATCATTTTGGCGGTGAAATTAGTACCCCTATCGGACGTAAATCTGCTTGGAAAATTATATCTCAACAAAACATGTTCCAGTAAGCATTCACACAGAAAAGAATCCCCGGAAATTTTAGGTGTTCGCCGTAAAATTTGACATTTATATATAAATTTCTATATACATTTTACCGGCAACACTTGAATTTTCCGGGCGATGACATAATTTCAAATATTCCAACAGAAATTAGCGCCATCTGTCATTTCAAGCGGTAAAATATACATAGTATTTGATAAAATGTTCGAAAATATGTCATCGCCCGGAAAATTGAAGTGTTGCCGGTAAAATGTATGTAGAAATTTATATATAAATGCCAAATTTTACGGCGAACACCCAAAATTTCCGGGGATTCTTTTCTGTGTGTTCGGCTGTTGTTTTCGCCGTTGTATCCTTTGTTGCAACTGCAACTAGCATCTGTGTCAGATCACACGTTGCCGTGAAAATATATTTATGTCCCTCTTCGCTTT
>NW_022597468.1:0-1441 GCF_009176505.1 Sitodiplosis mosellana | reverse complement strand
CAATTCTCTGCCGATGTTACACTTAAAAAAAAGATTCGTTCTTGTATCATTAATATATATTCCCTTAATATGTCTTGTTTTCAATCTCACCCGTTCATATAACTTTTCAATCGGACGGCCCGTTAAAAAACTCATTTTTGGCCGCCATTTCCCAATGGCCAAAAATGGCCATAGGCCGGCCAAATATTGTCTTTAAAATATTCCATTCGGTCAGAATTTTGATAGGCTTTCAGATTAGAACCCTAATTAGGGTTGAATAAGACAAAAAGCCAAAAAATAATAATAAATAAAATAAAAAAATAAGATAAAAAATAATATAGTCGTACTCAAACTTTTGCACGGCAAAAGTATTGGCTGTATTTATATTTACAATATTTACAATGTGATTATTTCATTTTACGACGATTCCTCACCAAGTAGGACAAAATTTGCAAGTGACCTCTCCGATTTCGCTCAAACTTGGTGGGTAAAACCTTCTTATGGGCAAAAACTCGCAAAGCCAAAAAATTAGGGTGACCTTCCCCACCTGATGAAAAGTGAGGATGACCCAAATATTGAAAAAAATGGAAAATGGCACTTTTTTGACATTTTTACACTAGAAAAGTGTGGTACAAACTTTCAAAACTATGCATGGTTGGATAGATAATCGATGGGGCTGCAAGAAAGTCCACTACGACCACCCCATCCGGGCCCATTCAGGCCCTGAAAAGTGGGTTCAAAGTATAATAATTTATACAATATTAGATTATTTTAGAAGAATTAGAACTTGGAGAAACTAAAGAAATAATGGATACATTGTAAATATTGTAAATATGCAACCAAATATTTATACCAAATAAACCACCACTGGCGAAGAAACGCTGTATGGTGCAGAATAAGTAATAATATATAATAAATAATGAGCTGTCAACTGTCAAACTGCACACTTGCTTTAGCTCCGTACTGAATCAAGCACTTTCTTCAAAATAAAGGTTTTTTTAATTTTTTCGGCGTCAAAACGCAATCTAAATTTATTTAAACGATTTCTGAACGGGAAAATATTCGAGTTTAGTCAATTCTCGGATTAGAAATGAAGAAATAAACAAAAGAAAATTCTTCACTGTGCACATAACAAAAACCGGTCGGTAGGCATGCCAAGAGGAGAGAAGAAGTAAAATACAAAGAGCAGAACTGAACCTTATGCAAAGAGGGGAAGACGAAGAAAATCGTAAGTAATGTGTGTAAATAATGCGCCAACGCAACCAGCCGAATTTGTGTCAAAAGAGCTGTTGTCTCCAACGTCAGCCTCAACCCGTCGTGAAGAGACAGCACAACGGCTGCACAGGTCACTACGAAGGAAATCGTCACGATTTTCATCGCCGATGTTGCAACTAGAGTCATGCACATCGGATGAACACTGCGTTTTGTGTACAATCTATTACCAAAACTGTCGTAGCATATG
>NW_022597467.1:0-4304 GCF_009176505.1 Sitodiplosis mosellana | reverse complement strand
AGATAATGCTTAGGAACAGATATTATGTTATCTGTATGTATTCACTGTTTTTTTTTCTCGGGGTTCAAAACTTTGAATTTTTTTATTCCAAAACAGATTCTGTTTTTATATTTAACTATTATGTGTGACTAACTACAAATTTACTCTACACGTAGCGTAGTGCGAGAATGTTTACCGAGCGAAGCGTGGAAATTATAAGTAAAAAACTTCTTTTTCTGACATAAATAACAATTTTTAATTGCAAATGTTTCCGAGACGAACTCATCTCATTGTTAGGCACAACATAACTGACAAAATATCGTAAATACAAAAGATGAGACGAGTTCGTCTCGAAAACGTTTGAAATTAAAAATTATTATTTCATGTCAGAAAAAGAAGTTTTTTACTTATCATTTCGATTTTAAACTGGCAAAGTACGTAAAATAAATTTACATGGTATATTATTTGTTGTATATACCAGTATAACTCTCAACACTGTTAGATAAGGGAGTGTATTCAGCGGAGTCAATTTCTTGAATTTTTCGTGGAATTGGATTAGAATCAGTATTAAAGATGGAAACTTAATGTAAAAACGTTTCCAAATAGTCAAAAACAAATTAAAACAATTGACAGCCAAAGAACAAAATAACAACTTCTAAACTCTTTGCCGATAAATGAAACGAAAAAAAAAACTTGGAGCAAAAAAGAAACAAATGAAGTTGCGAGCAAAAGCGACACAAGTAGCCATTGAGCGGACAAAAAACATTTTTCTCTTTTTTTCTCGCTACTGGTCGCAGAATCGCGTTTTATTTTGATTTGTTAGGGATCCGCAATCGGCCGCGAAAATGATCCACAGACAGTTCTTATAAAGAATTATATATACTCTTCTCAGAATTAGATTCACTAAAAACGTGAATAATATTGTACCATGCCGTAGTGTCGAGGCAGATATAGCAATATAGAATATTCGTGTGTTCAATGAGTCAATGGTAAAATTTAGGACAAATATTTCTCAAGAAGTTTGCATGCCGCGAGTGACATTTTTCGACTCATCTATGGCTCTAACTTAACCAAAATCATAGAAAAACGAAATCTGAAAATCAGCTGGAAAAGATAGATATTTAGAACGCATCCACCAATGCCAAAATACCCACTAAGTTGTTTGGAAAATGTAACTCGATAGTTTATCTGGGCCACTCTGTTCTTTCGTCAATGGACATTGTTGATTTGAACGAAAAAATGAAAACAAAAAACTTACCGGACATCGGAATGTTCGTTTACCCAACAATAAATCATATATATATAAACAACCATCACTACCACCACCGATAATTTGATCACCGCAATTCGAGAAAGCCAGTGAAAAGACGCAAAAACTGGATTTTGATGGTTGTAAATATAAAGGTTTTAGCTGATGTGACGTTCCATTGATTCTACTCAAGTGAACTGAATGGATGGAATTAGAAAATATCACGATTAAACCCAAAAGAAGAATAATTATTCAATGAAGCAGCGGACTTGTCGTCATACGCGTAGATGTAGCATTTCACTTGATTTAGCAATTCGTTAGTTGCTGACACATTTTATATGCGAATCACTCGATATTTCACGTGAAATCTTAATATTTACGTTTCAAAATTCCACATTTACGCGTGTGACTACAAGTGTGCTGCTTCATTGAGCATTGAAATTTTTTTCGAATAAATAGAAACTTACGACATGACGACCAAGTCGAATATACAAAATACTCGCTACCCGGGCTGAATGCAATATCCAATATGCACCAATTGACATCTTTAGCAATAATTTCGTTTTGACATTTGTACCGCATTGTCGTTGAATCATGAATACGAATCATGTTATCTGCAATTTTGAAACGCAAAATAAAAGGATTAATGATGAACGAAAGTGAATGTACGGTGGGATACATTGTACTCGCATATCATAAGTAAAGTTTTGGACCACTGACCTTGACTTGCTGTTACAAAATGCTTTCCATTTCGTGAGAATGTTCCACAAAATACTTTGGCATCGTACGTCATAACCGCCTCTTTGCAATTTGGGAAATAATTGTTACTAAGCTTGCAACGTTCTGGCTGCAGAAATGAACCTTGCTTGTTGCCAATCCCATTCTAAAACAAATAGGAATTTTTAATGATTTTGTTTTTTTTTTACCAAGTTTTACAAAAAGTGTACTCGTCGGATGGCACTTTTACCTGTCTATTTTGAAGCATCTTAACGATTGACCACTTGGCCACGGGGCTTGTGTCATCTGTACCAAATCCAGAACTATATTTGATACTCTGATAGATGTAGTTTTTCTACAAAAGTATACAAAAATATAAAACATTATACAAAAATTATAATACACACTTTACACACTCACTTTCAGTGTTTCCAAATTAGGCTTAGCCTTGATTTGTGGCATACAAAACCGACGTGAACTGAAGGCTGTATTGTCAAAGTTGAATCGATTCCTATACGCACATAAAATGATTGTAAAAATACATGGAAAACATAAGTTTTTTTTTTTTAATTTGGAAATCACCAGCATTTCCTAGTACAATAATTCAAAACGTAACACAACGAAAATGCATAAGAAAAATTCAAATTATACCAGACTATGTATAATTATTATTTCTGTGGGTGTTTGTCGTCTTATTCTTAACTTACGTATTGATAAAGCGCTGCAGCAAGAAACAATTGTTAACGCAAATACATCCATTACCAAGCGTATGTAAACGGTCGAATTAAGGCCCGGATTTGTGTGTAGTTCCAGTCATTTTTAACGTCACAATGGAAGTAGAAAAAAACGATAAAAACAAATCAATTAGAAGGATATAAAAACGATTATGAATCAATTGATAAGAAAATAACAAATCACGTGTGAAACAAGGTTATATTAGGGTGAACATTTAAAGTAAAATTTGGGGGTTAATTTGACTACAGTTACTACGAATTTCAACGTCATAACGAATTTCAACGTCATAACGAATTTCAACACCTCGAGTATCATCCAACTGTACGCTTCACTTGAACTAGGTCCATTTATGACTTTGGTAAATATTGGTGTAGATATTGAAATTGACCAACTGACTGAGAAAATCTTACATACAACAACTTACCTACGGGTTTAAACCGTATTACATCGTGTATTTGGACACACATTTTAATGTACAAAGCCACAAAAATCAAGCTTTGAAATTAACTAATCGTTAATGTTTTATTTTATTCTCTTAATCTACGCTCTACTTTTCATCGACAGCATTTGATTAGCCGACTCGATTGGTCATCTCGACATTTTGGCCATATCCTTTCTGGTGGTAACACAAATGATTCGTGCACATTCAAGTCGAAAACCATACAACGGCCTAGAATGAACGAATTGAACTCGAAATTGAAATACAATAAAACATGAATGTGATTGTATTGTGTAGATCACATACCTCTGTACAAGATGCACTTCGCCGCACAGATGTCACGATGCCAAGTAACAGTAGAAGCGTTTTGATCATTCATTGGGCTTGAGTGCCAGTTTTTCTGGAAGGCTATTTTCTTTGACCCCAATAACCCAATTCCTGTATCATTTGCGTCGTAATGTAATCGCTGCCATGATTGTGGTTTGGCCTTACGATTTTTGACACGAATCTTGCAAATACTTGTGTCACCAATTTTATCAAAACCTGGCAAATCGGATTCCGCTTCCGGCTGTTTGGTTACTTTACGGCTGCGATGGCCTGCAACTCGACGTCGTTGACGTAGTTCACGCCGTCGTATGCGTCGATTGTACCGTCTCACTGCCTGTTCGGTATCCAATTGCTCTGGATTGTGGCTTTCACGCTCACTTCGACGCTTTTCCCGGTGCTTCCCAGGTCTTTCGGCTCTAGTTTAATTTGCTGTTGGCTTTTGGCTGGCATTTTGTTTTCGATCACGTTGCTTGCGCCGTCTGCTTCGATCAGTCACGATAAGCGATGGGAGTCTCACATCCTTGTGTGGGCGACAATCTTTGCACACTTTGAATCGGTCACTTTTTGTGCTTCTTGGAAATCGCCGCAAGCAATTGGCACAGGTTTGTGATGTATACGGCTCTGGTATAAGCACAACATCCGTTTCGCCGTCCTTTTTTAGGCTAACTATAAACTTTCGCTGATCCGGTGTTCGTTTTGTTCTTTTCACACCGATTTTCGAATCTGATGGGAACGCCGCATCACCAAGGAACACAACTCCTGTCTCATTCTTTGTTATGTGTTGAGCCATCAAATCCATTTCGCGATTAGACTCGATGTACTTGTGCAACGATAGCTGTGCGTATTTTCTTCTGGCGT
>NW_022597466.1:0-29584 GCF_009176505.1 Sitodiplosis mosellana | reverse complement strand
GTTTATATCATTTTTTTACAAGTTTTCACGTAGTTAAATCCCCCTAGATTTTACCGCTTGAAATGACAGATGGCGCTAATTTCTGTTGGAATATTTGAAATTATGTCATCGCCCGGAAAATTCAAGTGTTGCCGGTAAAATGTATATAGAAATTTATATATAAATGTCAAATTTTACGGCGAACACCTAAAATTTCCGGGGAATCTTTTCTGTGTGAGCTGTGTGTGCGATATGCTGCTATATTATACCAAACCTTAAATATACTGCGTGCTAAGGTATGCTATCACGAAGCCTTGATATAAAACGTCCAAATTGGTGGTCATTTCATTTTATCATTTTCCAACGGCCATACAGTGTACACTGCACACTTAGTATTAAATGCAAATTCTTGAATTAAATAATAGATTTTATTCATATTATTATGAAGAAATTTTTCAAAAAAAGTCAAATCGGCAGAATTTTGGCCCAAATCGGGAATTTGGTACAATAATCGGGACGGCGGGAATGGCGACGAAAATCGGGAAATTCCTGCTTAGAAAGCGGGAATGGGAGGTCCATGGTGCGGCTGTTGACACTATATTTTCCTATATTTCGAATTGGCGCGCTGTTTAGTTCCGATTTGAAATGTTAAATTACGTTGATGTGCCCTTTGAAATTGGGGGCACTCGCGTCGCCTCAAATGACTTTGACGTTCAACAGCCGCCACATGGGGAGGTCTAGGAATAGATTTATAATTTTAATTATCAAATCTAACGGTACATTCATTATCACTTAATATAGAAAGTAAATTTATTGGACTTTGCAGTATTGTGTGGTTGTTTATTATGCTGATATTTGGCGGTGGCGTATTTTATATGTGCTTCAATCAGTGGGCACGATACAAAGCGAATCCAACGGTCATATCACTCGAGAGGTATTCTCTTTGGTTGAATAGTCCCTGAATATTGAGATATGTATATTTAATTGAATATAATTTCCTTTAAATTTGACACCTTTGGACTCGAAAGAGACTATCGCCGTTGGAACGGAACGATGCCAGCTATCACATTGTGTTATAACGTCAAATTCAGTCAATCTAAAGCTGAAGAATATATTTTGAGGTTTTTTTAATCCTTCCGCCTTGCGCACTTTTTCAGAGAATCACTCATTTTTTTAAAATTCGAATTACTTCTTTTTTAAATGATCAATGATCAACGTGAAGAACATGGGGTGTTAAGCAAAATGATGCAGACTTCGAATATTTATCGCAATTTGTTGAAACAATATCGAATTTCACTCTCGAAAGAATTCACACAATATTTGAGTACGGAAAAGATGACCGATTACGAGATATAAACTTGCGGGAACTTGTGGAATTTGTGCGTAATTTTTTGAAACCTGAATGTTAACTATCTATCAAATCAAAAAACTATTTTTTCATTAGAATTTTACTTCGTTGCAGGTTTATCCAAACTATAATCATGTCATAAAAACTTTTGACCCTACCATGGGACCCGACAGTCAATTGGTCTTAAGTGAACGTGGAATGTGTCACGTTATAAATGCACCAATTAGTAAAGTTCTAACAACAAAGTAATTTGAAAATGTTTCGAATCACTTCCCATAAAAAATTATCTGCTTTTTTCTTCCAATTTATAAAGTATTACATGAATGCGTGAGCGCAAAAGAGCAATTTGGGTTCGCAGTATTTTAAAGTGTAACATCTCCATACAAACGTATACTTGTTTTGTATGGAGATGTTACACTTTAAAATACTGCGAGTCCAAGTTGCTCTTTTGTGCTCACGTATTCATATATCTACTGAAAAGTTGTAGATTCAGCGATTTTTCTCTATATAAAATGGACGAAAAAAGGCAGATTTTTATTGTCAATTTTTCTATGAATTTATACCATAGTTCTATCAATATGGTTTCAGACCATTACATTCAACTAATGAATTGGGCGAGGTTCTTACGTGTTTTTTGTACAAGCATGAATGCTTTATTCGGGTGGATTTCTATAATATGTCGGCAACAATAGAAATCCATTCATCCGAAGAGGTCCCAGTTTACGATTCAGCCGTAATGGAGTTCAATCCATCCGATGAAATTGCTATTACATTTCAAATCACAGAAACATTGTAAAATTTCATTTTTATACAACATACAATTGAGTGGTCGGGAATAAAAATGACTAAAGTATGGACCAATTATGGATAACCGTAACACAATATTCTTGATTTTGAAGTGCAACATAAATTCTCTTCGCTTGAAAGTGAATCGTAAAATATCTGTGGACTATAGAAATCGTGTTTCACTTTAATTGAAGCAATAATGTTCGATACACTTTCAAGCCATTGGAGTGATGATTCATTTTAATGGTGGTTTTGGCTGTGATTTGGTTTCGGAGTGAAAATTAAGTGATAAGGAGCGCGAATTTTGATGTGCCAATAACACCATTGGATTCCAAGCCAAATCACAACCAAAACCACCATTAAAATGAATCATCATTCCAATGTACTTGAAAGTGTATCGAACATTTTTGCTTCAATTAAAGTGAAACACGATTTCTATAGTCCACAGATTTTTTACGATTCACTTTCAAGCGAAGAGAATTTATGTTGCACTTTTAAAAATCAAGAATATTGTGTTACGGTTATCCATAAGTGGTTCAACTTTAGTCATTTGTATTCCCGACCACTCAATTGCACTCACTTCATTTTTAAAAAATTTCAAGCAGACCATCGGAATCGTTGAGGTATTTGAACGTAAAACAAAGGAAATGCGTGTTTCGTAGTGAAATTTTTGGCAAAATTCCGGTATGTCATATAATATCAATGTTTTTAAACAGAAAAAAAAACAATTTTTCCAATGTAGAAATTTAATGGAAAATTGTGCGAGATGAACTGTCGAGCAAGAAACGCACTAGAGCTGTGCAATTGCAAACCATTTTTCTACCCATTTGTTGGTAAACTTGACCATTGTCTCAATTGATTTCAATCAATTTTGAAATTATAATTATACTATGTGAACAAATCATCGACTTTCAGATGGTCCTGAATGCAATATTAGCGGTTATTTGTGTTTACATCAGAAATCATGGCCGATGTGGACTCTATGCGGTTGTAAATGTCCTTCGAGCTGCTTTTACTATTCATATACGGAACGAAGTAGAGAGAATCGAGAATGGTATTAAATTTATTGATATTTGAAATATCATATTTCAAAATATTTTAACTTGACTCGAATGATAGATAAACATTGTTATCAAGTATCGAACGTAAGGATTGGAATAGCTTCAATTGAACCATTTATATCTCAATCGTGGGCTTAATGATTGCTTTCTCAAATTATTATAGAAATTGATTCTCTTTAAAATGGTCACCAAAACATTGGATGGTGTCGAGTGAAAAGTTTTTTTTATAGGTATCAAGAAAATGTTTGAAAATAAGAAATAAAATTAAATTTTAGGTCTGATGAGGTCCTTTTCATGCGGAAAGCGTCTTTTCGTTGGGAAATTGTATCATCAAAGGTGCGAAATCGTCGTGATGTAATCTTCAGCTTCGCCGATTTCATTGGTTCGTTCGGTGGAGCCGCCACTCTTTTACTAGGTGTAAATTTTTGGCATTTTGCTGTTGTTTGTCTAAAAATACTCGAAAAACTTGCGCAAGTATTATTGCGGCGTGAGTACAACTTCTAATTCTTACGATGAAGATTTCATCGGGCACCTCCACTAAATTCGCTGCTCCGAGCCTATAGTTAAATATCATCGAGAGGAAATTTACCGGCAAAGCGAAGAAAAAACTGCAATAAAAATTGAAATAAATGAAGGAAATATTTTTGGAATAAAATTTCCATTGAAAATTTCAATTTTAATTTGATTTTTATCAAATAAAATATACTGAATAGCCACGAAAAAGCGTCAAAATGCATGTTCAACATTCACTCATCGATATGAAATTTGATGTCGCTGCGACGTTTATTAAATTCTCAAGCTGTCATTGTTGGCATTGTCTTACGTGTATTAGAATGAGAAAATAACATTTGAGTTACTTAACCTAACTTAAAAAAATTTCTGTAGATTTTATTTATTGAATTTATAAAAAAAAATAAATAACGCGATGTCAGATGTTTTGAAATTTGGACAGAATGGAAAAAATAAATCGAAATTTAGTGAATGGCTTCACTATCTTACGACATCACGCGGTAGATTTTTCTCATATAAAGTTATGGGTGCCGTGTCAATTGGAATTCCAACATTTTTTGCGTCATACCAAACTTTTTTCATTGATTATTATTTAAATTTTGTGCGTGCTTATAGGTAAAATATGTGGTTGACTGAAATTTATAAGATTTTTCAAGGTTTTTTCAATGGTTTCAAAGAAACGGCTTGCCGCTCGAAGTGCCCGAGGAACTGGAGTCTTTAGTTGATAAAGCATCAGACCGAGTGAAGTTAACGGTGGTGGAAGCAACTTACTTAAAAGCGTTTATGATATCGGGTTTTGATATAAGAACTTACGGTATTTAAATCTTTGAAGTCATTTTAAGAAGAACTTTTTCTTCTAAACTGGTTTCTTTCGAAATATTACAATTTTAGGATCAGTACACTCAAGGTATTCTGGATGGATTGGATTGCCACTAAATTATATGTATTCGACGTCACAAGACATTGACCGAATGAACCTAAAACTTCGAACAGAGCAAATTGATTGGAACAGTAAATACGGTGAATTGTTGGAAAAATCATTGGTTTTAACTGAGGATGAAAAACTTTTCGGAATACTACGTTCTGTGTTGGAGCTACGCAACTACAATCATATACACACTACACTTGTACCAGGTGCCACCATTTTCGCACTATATTCATCCGCAAGAGCCATTAACGACAGATACAATTTATTTCAAATCCCAAGATCTGTAAGTAATAAATCATCATAATTAGGAAAATTGCCAGTTATTTATTTGGACTTAATTTGAAAGTATATTATATATCACTTTTTCATTCATAACAGGGACGAATGCTTGTCTATACAGTACTTTCGTTCTTTGCATATGGAATTTATTCATTTATCACTGATACAATTCGGATCTCACAAGTGTCCAGCATCGACAAGGCGTTGGTAGAACTTGGTACAGGTGCGTCTTTCAAATTATATTCCGTAAATTACTTACTGCAAATCAAATTCTACTCTCTTAAAATAACATTCATCAACAAGGATTTAATTGAATATATTCGCTTTTTTTTCATTAGATGTAATTGAATCCGGAATTCGTTTTTACGAGAAGCTGCTAAGAAAAAATATTGCCATTCGTGAATTAAGTGGAAAAGATTTATATTCAGTCAAAGGAAATGAGTATCCAGGGCTTCTTCGTTTCAATGTTTTTCCGTTGACTACGCGAAAACTGTTCCTTCAAACGGCATTACAAGAAACTAAAAAAAAAGAAACAGAGGATGCGAAAACTGACTGTGAGGATAATATATCATCTTAATGAGAAAATAAAGATATTGTTCATTTTATTTCGTAAAGTAAGAGATGCGATATTATTGAATAAATATAGAAAATTATTAGAACAATAAAAAATGTGATTTCTTTTTTTAATATAAATTTATTCATATGATAGTGTATTGAAACTAAATGAATTTATTATTTTTTTATTTCAAACAAGAAATCCAAATTTACTGATTTTTCTCAAAGCATAAATCAGAAATTCTGTTTTTTTTTATTGACTAATTATATGGTGCAGTATTCAAACAAAAAGATTAGGACGACAACCACCAACGGTTTCGATAAAAAAATACATCAACTCTGCCAATGTTGTAATAACCTACAAAAGAAAAAATATAATGAATTCGCTTCAAACTAAAAACCCAACAGCAATAATCGAATGAAAAAAATGGGCGCGTTCTTATATTGTTTTGGTGCTGCTATTGAACTTGAATATGTGTTTGCGGTGTCACAAAATGGTCATACTCATACTTTGGCCGTTCGTTGTGTCTGCTGCATGTTTGAAATGACGCAAAAGCGGGAGAAATTATGTAGGAAAGAAACGGGTAGCCGTAGACAGCGTTCGATTCAAAACAAGAGACAACCACACACTTCGCCGTAACGTCAACTTCTGTCAGTGCAAACATTCGTATACAAACACAAATACAAACACACACACACGCACACAAACGCTCAAACGATCTCATATATGCACACCAAATGGGTCGTCTCAAGCCATAACATTTCATATTACAGCATAAAATATACCACATTAATGATAGAACGGGACACGAACATTAACTAGACGATTCAGAAGTCAATATTGGAATATTATTTCTAATTTTTCGTTGTCGTTTTGTTTCGTTCATCTGGTAAAGAAAGGTAAGTGGAAAATCAAGCAAAAAACAACGAACAACAGCGATAATCAAGCAAGTACCTATTTTTATTGTGCAATTTTTCATAGTGCCGATAACCAATAATTTTGTACGTGTGTTTTTTCTACCTTTTTCTATTATTCGGAAACCCCATAAACTGGATATCATTTTCATCGACTCTCCTCGTTGATTTTAAATGTGTGCAATTATTTTTGTTACTTTTGATATATCATATATTATATGTATTCGATATATATCTTCGGTTGTTGTTGTTGTTGTTGTTGTTATTATTATTATTATTATTGTTCATCGTCATCTTGTGTGAAATAAAATTCTTCACTGTCTATATGTTGTTCTGTGCGTGTTTCAAAGACTGTCTGTGTGTTGTATTTTTTTATTTCCTATAAATTTTCAAGTTAATATATCCGATGAAAATGCTCGTTAGTGTCTTTTCGCGACCAAACAATACAATTGACATAACATTATGTATGTCTAATTATTTACGTTTTTTTTCTGTTTCCTACTTTTCTTTGCAGAACTTCTTCTGCTTCGTGCTTTTACTCTTGGTTCCTATAAAAAAACATCCACTGATTAGTGTGCGTGTATTCTTTCTATTTTTTTTCAATGATGATTTTTCATAGAAACGTGCTAAAAACAATAGCATTTTTATATAGAAAAAGAAGAAACATATAAGAAAATTAAAGAAGAAGAAGGCGACGTAGAAAACGGTACGGTAGATTATTGTTTTGCCTTTTTTACTACATAGTGCGGGAACCAAAGGAAAATGCCTCGTATATGTATATATTTCATGTTGTTAGATAAACGTGTTGTTTTTAAGCAATAGTTTGTGAATTGCGCTCCGGCGCGTGTTTGATTCATCCGGTTAGTTTGTTTCACATAATTATGTGCAATATATATATATATATATATATATATATATGAAGCAAACTTTGTGCCATCAATGATGAGGTTTTTTTTCTGTTCTTTGAATTTAGGTCTTTGGAGTGACAGATAGAAGAAGAGAAAGAAATAAGAGAGCGAGAGAGTAAGTCAGCTAAAGGAGATAGGATTGGAATTGCATTAAAAAACGTCATTATCCACTATCAGCACGAAATCAAAAATTACCCGATAGTGAAATGGATAGCCCTTTTCATTCATTTTGCGACTTGATCAAGGTGATTGATCAGAATGAAGATTCGATTGTATTGGATCGCAAACTCAGATACCTGGCTAGTGACATTAATGAAGTTCTTGAAGGCGATGAAAATATGTTATGGTAAGTAGCTGATCTGAATTCATGTAGAATTATCATACTATGGTAATCGTAGTGGCCACGATATCCTCTGTGATCTAGATCTGAATTGGAATTCTTGTTGACAATTTAATTAAATAGGTCGGCATTGCAATATTTTAATGAACGAGCACTGGAAGAAGAAGGATTTGCCATCAATTTTGCTCTGTTGTTCACGTCTTGCCACTTTGATGGTTTACGAGAGCATTTGCAATCATCTGATGGCAATAGCATTTTTCGGGCACACATTTTAAACATGCTTCAACAAAATTATTCAAGTGAGTACGACCATTTCGAATTCCGTTAATGTTCATTTTTTTTGTTTTTTTTTGAAGGATTTCATTTCTTCTACAATATTTTTAAATTGATTATCTTGTTAATGGGTATTTCAACCTCCCCATTTTTGAAGATGCTGAAAAGCTGAAAACATTGAGTATGGACCATTTTTACAATTCAATCACGTTGCTAGGTGAATTTTACAATCGTTTGCATCAAAAATCCCACCCAGTTTTAATAATTGGTCGCAGTCTCTTTGAACTGTTAACCAAAGAATTAAAATCTGAGTCCGCCAAATGTACAAATGATCCGACGCATGTATTCAATGTGCAATTCTCCAGACTGCTACTAACTCAAGTAGGTGCAAATACAGAATAGCATATTTTTAATTTTCTACTCGAAACTAAAATGGAATTTGATTTGGCATTCAAGGTTACCTTAAATGGTTCACTAGCAAAGACACACCATTCAAATGAAATTGATCAGCTATTCTATGAGCTGCGTAAGTGTTTGATAGAGGTGCCGAATTTGGCATCGATGACGAAAGCGTTTCTACTAATGTCATTAGATCTCTACTATAGTGGATTCAAGAGTGTTGGCACCAATTTGGAAAAATTTTATAGTAAATTTTTAGATGAGCATGATAGCACAGAAAATCGAAGTCAACATCCTCTGCCTGATTCAAAAAAATTTATCGAATCCGATGAACCGGCAAATAGAAGTTACAGTCTGCGTAATTTGAAAAAGGATTTTGCCTGCCTAAAAACAAACGGTGGACAAGATGATCATCGTAGAATAAATCGCGAATATTTAAATCGGCCTCTCAAAGCTAGCGATAGACTGAAATACTTTCAAAATAGCAATTCAGAACTGACAAAAGAGGTGAGACGTACCGATGACACGCAAAAATCACCACGCATTCAAGCAATTAAAGGATCTAGTTCAGAAATATGCTTAAGTCAAACCAATTCGCTAAATAACAATCAATTCGAATGCAATGATGCATCAGCTAATCGACTGACGCTACTAACTATATCGACAAATTACCAAGATCCAGCTACAATCAACACACTAACAACGAAAGTTGAAACCGTTGCCAGTCCAACTGAGTCACACGAAAGTGTACGGCAAAATATTCATCCAAAGCTGGAGAATTTTAATTGGTTCGAAGCAGTTGAACGAGAAGAACTTCCTGATTTTACACCCAATCTCAACAATAGTAGTGGAAGTAACAAATTTGATACATTGAGTGTGGCATCATATAGTTCGAATCCGGCGAGTCCACAGGAGCGCATATCACCGAAACCATCGAATACGAATCGTAGCCGACGCAACAGCTTGAATCGCTTTCGTTCCGAGTACTATCGTCAATCGAACGAAGATTTACATCAACAGAATGAAAAACGTACACATCGAAATGATTCAAAGCAAAACTATCATCAGAGTTGGCGTAGTACGGGTGGTCGAAGTTCACCACGAAATGACTCACGTAATGGATATAATAAACGTGGTGATTATGACCGTGAAAGCTCGAATAACAACGGACGACACAATGATGGTGGGAGTTATAATAGACGAAATCTTACTCGGGGCGGAAGTGTCGATAGTAAAGGTAAAGATTTTGGTCAACAACGCACTCGACATGATTCGTTCAATCGACGAAATCAAGAAAACGACAATTTTGAACATTTCCAATCGTACAATCGCAAATCGTTCTCACGAAACAAAGATAATTTCATGAATAATCGCACGCTGCCGCCCAGACTACAACAGAAATGGCAACAGCAACGAGCCGACTACAACAATGACTGTGATAATCCAAAACGATTCAATAATCGAAATACACAAAATAGCACTGGCAATATTAGCAAGGGTAATAGCATTTCGGTTTATATATTTCTTCATCTTCGTAAATATCATTAATCTTTATTTGGTTATTTTCCATCGGAACACAATTTTTTGAGTGTCTTTCCGTGAGTTTTCTGCAAATTGATTTTTTTGTTCAAATAAACAACAGTTTTTGAAAATGAAAGGATGTTTATTCTCCATAATTTTATTAATTCTCGTTTTTCTTCATCTCAAATTTTGATTAAATTTTAATTATTTCAACACAAATTTTTCCATAATTTGTCATCGGTTATCATCAATTAAATGGTATGAAAAGTTCTAATTTTATTTTTTTTTTCTAATTTACAGCACCGCTGAGTGGTGGTCGAACTGAGATATAACTTCTCCCACAAAATATAACGAGGCCGAACGAGGCATACGAACAAAAAAAAAAACAAATAAAGTCGATAAATATTAATGTGCTTTGAAGAAATAAGCAAGGGAAGTAACAGCCAGCCGAAAGGATGTTCTAATGAATATATATTTTTATATATTCTCACTCCACATTCAAGAATTTATTCTTGTATAATATTATAATAACTACAACAAGAACTATAACAGCAACAAAACAGATCTTGCATATCAGCCCATCGGTTTGCGATTCAGGCGACATTAATGATTTTTTAAAGATGATGACAATAGCAGTTAAGTTGAATGCGAAATATTATGAAATAAAAAGGATATTTTTATGTACAGGTACACGTCGAGAGGAGAAACATATTTTCTTGATATCGATAGTTATTTGGGGCTAAGATAACCTATCACTTAGGATTCAACGACTTTTGTTTTTCGTTCAGTACAATTTTTCTACATGCATAATTTTAATCTAAAGTAAAAAACACAGAATAGTTAAATTAATAAAAAAAAATTCAATCAAAAGGACTTGGGAAAGCATGTTTAAATTTTATTAGATATGTCAGGTGTGTTCTGGAGCAGACAAATCTAAATTACGATGAGAATCAAGTCAAATGTCACCATAAAAATGCAAAATTCTTTGATTGTATTAAAAAAGTGTTAATGAGGGAAATAAATTGTATATTTTTGTCATTGTAGAATGGCAACAATATCTGTGAAACGTGGAGAAAAAAATAGTACCTCGATGAAACAAATAAATTCTGGTTTTTGTTCACATCGAAGCCAAAAACTTATTAAACGAAATAAAACTAGGCAATTATGATGATATTTGATTTAAAAAACACAAAACATGAATGATGATAACTGTTCAATGATAGTCCGTAAAAAACAGCAAAATAACAATTGCCTTAATGTTTAACGAATAAAACGAGTTTAATTTTACTTTTGTTTTTTTTTCTTTATTTTTTATAAGTTTTTATAATTCGATATTTTGAAATTCATAAGATTAATGGATCGTTCATTTACCAGTTAAATGGAAAAGAAATGAATTAAAGTGTTCGTTTTAAAACGCTAAGTAATATAAATTTAATCTTGTGTGGGCCCATGGAGCTTAGGCGTAGGCATCATCGCGATCAGCTCCATTGCTACCGTCAACACCGCCATCCTCAAGGTTTGAAAACAGCAAGAAGTGTGATGGACGATGAATTTCATGGTAGAACTCTTTTGGATTCGATAATTGCAGTTCGTATTTCATGTTTGGATCATGTCGCACACCCATAAAATTGTAATTCCAACTGCCTTGTGACGGTATCATGAAGAAACCCAAGAATTTATTTGACAAAAGCATTTGGACGCGTTCGTAGTGGCTAGGTAGATAGCCTTTTGGATTGTTTCCCTTATCGGTATTCTTGGAGCCCCATTCAAAGCCAGATGGTGTCAATTTATAAGCGGTTAGCGAACACGAACCGGGCGTAAATGAGCACGTTATCACAATCGTCTTTTCACCGTCCCACGTTGGATTATCAGACATAATTTTTGCATGTGTTGTTATATCTTGTGGTGAAAGTTGTGGCAATTCATTGGGCTGTGTATGAATCCAGCCGAGCGGCTCCATATCTTTAAGATACTGATGCGATGGCAATTGTGTTGGTAAATTTATGGTTTGGTGTGTTCCCCATTGCGGTGGCATTACAATACAACGAATCTCCTTCACCTGTGGATTATCGGGCGGACTCACACCATACAAATAGCCAGCGATTTGTGCACGCAAGTCCGAAATCGTAACGAATTTTTTAAGCACATTTTTAGGCAAAATGTATGTGTATCCAGTTTCTTTGATGTCATCCGAACTAACATAAATATGATTGGTACGCAAATGTAAATTGGTTGCTGAAATGGCTCGAACACGCCATTCCGTTTTCGAACTAAATGTTTGTGTTTCATAGTTCGATGTGGTCGATGTGATAATTTCGTCACCGTGCTTGTTGGTTGTTCGTGTGGTGGTGGCAGTGAGTTGAGACTGTTCTTTCGTTTGCTTCTCAATTTCGGCAATTTGTTGTCTTTGAGCCGATGGTGCCGAAATTTCCATTCCAAGAATAATATCCCGAATTTCTGATTGTGTCAATGATGCAACATTTACATTATTCTTTTTACCATAATCAGCCAAAATAAGATCCTTGAGCTGAACTTCGACTTTAATCCACTCTTCATCGCTCAGTGTTGGCCAAATATGGTGCGCTTCGGTGATTGTTGTTTTATCTGGCTTTAGAATCACTTTTGTACGTTCAGTGTTCACATGCAGCGCCCGAAGTATGAGAATCAAACGTGAAAATGCCGTGTATGATGAAATTGTCTTGAGCCAATCATCGTACAAATTAAATAGAACCATTTGTGGTTCGGTTGCTTTCAAAATTAAATCACCAAATTTCTCAACCTTCAAACATGCTTGGAATGGCAATTGCAATTCAGATCCTTTGATGACAATATTCGGAAAGTCGAGCAAATGCACTTCCAATGGATCCAACATTCCTTTCCGTGTGACGATAATTTGTTTCGGCTGCTCTTCAACGGGCAACGAACGAATCAGTGCCGCCACTTCTTCGGCCGTTTTCCATTTAGCTAATTGACCTAAACGTTTCTGACCCGCCCATACGGACGTATGAATAATCTTCAAGAACAATTGGCCGGTACGTGGATTGAATATAAAAATGGCTCCGTTAATTGGTTTTGTTGTCAAATTTCCTTCGAATGTCTTGTGAATGGTTACACGATATACATTTGTGTCGTCGACGAACCAAATAATTTGATTGGAGAACAATTCACCATAATTCTGTGAGGAGAGGTATGGTTCAGTTGGCTCGGAGCTGTACAATTGTAAAGCCTTACGAATACGTTCTCGTAGTACATACAAAGCGGGATTTGCTTTCATGATTTTAGCCATGGCTTGTTGAATGAGTGGTTTGCAACCAGGAAACCAGTTTCCATAGGCACTGTGCAAATTGTATGCCAAATCAATAGCGATCAATACACCAGTTGGTGATGGATAAATTGACATGTTGTCGGTGGTGTAATCTAAGAATTTTGCACGAGCATACCGTTCCACATCGTGTGAATCGTAATCACCCCAACGCAATTGAACGTCTAACCAATATTTTTGTGTGGTTGTATTGTCCATCGTATCTTTTGTATCGGCCAACAGCGACGGTCGTGATACATTCCATTTGTATGCTGGGAACAGTAGAATATCAGCACACGATGAATTCATTTTGTATGATTTACGTGGATGAATTGTTTCTTTTTGAACCGTTTCGATTTCCAGTGCATCCAGTTCTTGATCAAACACTTGACACAAGTCCATTACAATTGACTCATGAATTTTTTGCCACAAGTGAGCGCGAAAAATTTGAATAAGTGAAATTTTCAGCGTTGGAATTTTACCATGCATGAAAATACCAGTCAAATCAAGTTGCACCTGGAAACCAACGTAAACATTTGCTCGATTAATTGTGGGCGACCACCATAGTGTGAAACGACGATTTGGTATTTGATTCAATCCGGAGCGTTGTGCATTGGTTAGTTTTTTATACTTCATACTTTCTTCGAAGCCCGATGCCTTTTCCCAGAACAAACCTTCCCAGGTTGGAAAGTAGGTACCCTTGAACAATGTATGCTCAAGAATACCCTCGACACCACCAAGTGCTTGAATCATGTCCGTCCGATAGTTGTTTAAATTCCACAATTTTCCATCGTGCCGTTGATGTGTCCACCAGAATGGATTTTGTTTGAGCACTTGATATTGTTTGAATTCAGTTCGAATACGCCAGCCTTTGTCGTAAGCAAGTGTGTGACGATCTTTCTGGAACAATGTATTGATGCGTGGAATACCACGGTCCCAGCTATCTTCTAAGTCTTCCAACGTTAGCCGACGATTTTGTGCATTTGCTTCTTGTCGTTTTAGTGCATACTCAGCCCATACGCGTTGCGAGTCAATGAATTCGGATTCCCATGGTTGAATGTAACGGTATAAATTTGGAATCAGTTGATCCTCATCGTGAGACATTCCTGAAAATAAAATATGATAAATATGTTTTAGAATATTTTTCTTCACATTTTCATGATATTAATTGCGACGAACCTGATCGAAAGTGAGTTATTCCAACGTCGGTTTGCTTCGACCAACGTAAATCGGATTGTGGAATTAATACGTGACCCATACTCAACATGCCCAAACCACCCAACTCTTTTGGAGTATAGAATACGACCGGTGGGAATCTCGATGGCATTTTTGAATTTAAACCAATCTTGATACGGGTTTGAATTTTATTTTCACATTTAACCAACAGATCCAATAATTCTTGTGTGTTTACAACCGCCTCACGGAAATACGTCATCAAACCAATCAATGCGGTATTCCATTTGTTCACGATCTTCGTAAATGTAGTCGAACCAGATGCCATCAAAATTTGACGAACACGATTATGGAATCGACCCAACGATTCATCATCAACCCGTAAGAAACATTGAGCCGTTCGTTCTTTCGTTACTTCATTTTGCAAATTCCATACACCATCGCGATGAGTGAATTCCTCGTGTTGGGTACGACACTGAAGAAACAGAGACATGACAAGAAACAATGAATGGTTTGGTTAAAAGAATATTAAATGGTTTATTGGAAATTACCTTCGGCAATATTCTGCACTCAAAACCAGACATATTGAATAATAAGTTAGGATTATCCTTTGAATAGACTGAAACAAATGTATTCTCCCACTGTATCGTGGTGACCGAACGGGGTAAACGATTTTTTATATCCCAAAACACAGCACGACCCCTGTAAAATACAAGAATATGTTTACATTGATTTTTTCCTACAAAAACTTATGAACATTTTGTTGAAAAGAATAATTGACTTCAATCAAAAAATATAAAGTAGAAAAAATGTTGAAAATTCAGGAAAAAAAAATTCAATGAAAAAATACCTCTATAGAGGTAAATCACTTGTGGGCCTTTTTTGTAAATTTCATCTAACATACCAACAGGAATAAGATTTATAAAGATCTCTAATGCTCAATTTTGTTCAGTTTTTGACGAGGAATCGAGTGGTAGTTTCACTTTTCATTTTTGATCAATCGTTTTGAAAAATTGGTTGGAGCGAGATTTTTGTAAAACTTATTCCTGTTGGTATATTGACCGAAATTTACAAAAAAGGCCCACAAATCATTTACTTCTATGAAAAAAAATTCACGAATTCGATTCATTTTTCCTTAACGATTAGTTTTCATTTCAAAGATAGGATGTTTAATAGGGAACATTAAAAAAGTATAAGCGAAACTTACAGATTTACATCATGTTTCATGAGTCTCATTCGAGCGTCTCTTGGCCAACATTTTTTGTTGTTATATCCAACAATGTTTTCATTATTGGGATCTGGATGTTCAGTTAGGTATCTTTGAATCAAGTCTCTTGCTTCATCAGCCGTAAAACGGAAGAATAGATGAATTCGATCTACATATCTACAGTACAATCGAATTGGGTGATTGGTTTCAGTAGCTGAGTCTTGAAACGTTAGGAAGTCATTCGGCATTTGAGGTGGCCCGGCCATTTCACTTGCACGCTGCAACCCCAATACAAGCAAATCAAGTACTAAACCGTAATATTGAGCAACGAATGAGGCGAATTGTAAACCTCGAATGATACCATAACTGTTCGTATGGTTCATATCTTTATAGTTAATAACAACGTTATTTTTGGCCGTCATATAATCAGCAATATTGTGATCGACAATCAAACGAAGAAGACGATTCAATAATGTCAGATCAATTTTTTCATACAATTTTTCGAAGCGAGACTCGAGCAGTACATTACATTCGCCTTCAGATACATCCCAAACGTCTTGCAAATTATTAATACCTGAAAAAATTGAATAATTTTTGATAAATTTCAACGAAAGAATAAGCGTTTGATAGAAAATTATTCAAACCTTGACACCATTTGTAGACAAGTAACGGAGGTGGTTCGGTGTCACTTGGTTTAACCCAAGGTGGAAATAGGCGACGTTTGTCAGCTTCATACCACAAATATTGATCCAAGTAGGCATCGGTGATCTTTTCAAGTGGTTCAACATCATAAACTGGAATTAAATGGCTGTAGAGATCCATAAATTCAATGCCAACTTCTTTGAATGCACGTTGTGTGAGCAAATGACGTTTGATGCGTGACAATGCCTCGTGTGGATTGTCATAAGCTTGTTCAATCAAACCTAATTCTTCACGCTGACTCTGATTCAAACGAGATTTTACGCTGTAAGCTTCTTTGAGCCGTTCCAAGGCCAAGATCAACAGTTTTGTGTCATGTTTATATGATAGCGGGGGAAATGGAATTGGAGCGAATCGTCTTGATTCCAGCCAGTGAACGGTCGTTGTATAAATTGCAACAGCTTCTTCGGGCGAAATATATGGACCATCTTTGAGATAGTTGTGTTGACGTTCTTGTTCAGCTTTCAAGTATAATCGTGTCAAGCGTCCCAGATTTTTCTTGCACACCGTTTTGTCGACGGTTGCACCACGACGAATACGCTCACGATTGTAATGTGCTGTATTTGTCCACCAATCGGCTTTCATTTTAACATAACGCAAAATCATATTTTCGATTGGGATCGGCAAACCGGGTACCTTCCATGGAATGTTGGCCTTCCAGCATCGCCATGCTTCGGATAAGTGTTGCAAAATTGTACGTGCCTTATTTTGTTTGATACCTTCGGGCATCATATCAACAATATCGTGCATGACTGATGCACGCAGTTCCAAATCGAAATGTGATTCGACACGCTGTTTTGTCACCGTTTTTGCAACTCCTTTTGAATGACGGCCTTCGAATTGACGTGACAACAAATTGCCCAG
Source organism: Sitodiplosis mosellana (assembly GCF_009176505.1). NCBI lineage: Eukaryota > Metazoa > Arthropoda > Insecta > Diptera > Cecidomyiidae > Sitodiplosis > Sitodiplosis mosellana. Next base: position 12,538 of record NW_022597466.1, on the reverse strand, counting down.
CCATCGTTCTAATAGCGGTGTGATACCACGCATGAAAAACAACCACACTCGCCAACCAGGTGCCCAGAATCCACACCCAGGCCCCTTACCAACTGGACCCTTCAAAAAATAAAATTATGTAAGCCTCAATTTCATCTAAAGAAGATAGGTTATCTTAAATGTTACCGTATTGAATCGATAGTAAATCAAGTGTTTCAAATCTTTGCACATTCGAATCTGTCTCATCAGCTTGTATTTATAACGATACATTCCAGTTAATTGACCAACGTGAGCAAAAATATACTGTAATCCATCGGCCAATTGGAAGGCATCAACGTTGTTCAATCGATACTGCACATGTGAGTCGATAATCAATTTGGTTAAACGCAAAATTTCACGACACAGATGGAATGCTGAAATGTACATAAAGATCATTCTTTTAATTTTCCAAGCCAATGCAGGTAAGTTAACGTCTCTTTTGTTTGAACCAATTTTATTATTACTCAGTGATGTACGTCAGCAGTTAATCGGCTGGTACACAGTACATTTTACCATTTGCGGCTTCGGTCATACATTCGTTGATGCGAATATGCATCAACGCATACTGTGGCTTATGCGTACAATTATGTATGTCATATTTAGTGCGAACACGGTTCACCAGTTACAACGTGGGTGCGAAGCGCCCGACTTCTTGCGAAGTGATGTGTCGTGCTATGCACATATGTTGTAACTGGTAAATCGTATTCGCAACTGGTGGAATGTGCTGTGTGCCAGCCAAAATTTTGGTAACGCTCATCGCTGAGTATAGAGAAAACAATTATGTTAAAAATTCTTACCATTTCCAAATCGAGATTTTTTACGTTCTTTCGTTGTAAGGGTTTTGACTGGCTTCAAATTGAAATTATAGTCCAAGTGCAAATAGTTCAAATTCTTTCGATGAATCAAGAGATTTAACATATTATAGCCCTGACGGCACACCTGCAAACCAGCCTCTACCCAATCTAATGTCGTCGTTTGAAAGAATTTCGTTGCCTTGAACGAACGGAACAAATAACGTTTCTTTTGTGGTTTTGGTCGACGATGTTTTAATGCATTTAACACGTAGTATTTTAAAAGTTTTTGATAACTAACACGAACTTTGACTGGATGACCCGGTGGGCAATGCTCTTTGTACCATGATTTTACTAGTGGAATATCGATTGCACGACGCATTCGACCCGAGCGCATATTGAATGGACGCGGTGCCCATAGCAGTGAAATTCCATTGGCTGTGTTATCCGTATACAATGGTGTGTCTTGTAGGAACGGTTGCACTTCTTCATCCAATATGAATTCTTCATCTTCATCGAAACCACTCACCTCAACCACTTTTATGGATTGACGATGTGAAATTGGATTTATCAATGGATCAAAATAAAATGCTGGCAAATCTGGATCTTCTGTCTTGATGTACACAACGTTTGGCGTATGATACCTTTGAAGAAAAAATTAACGAAAAAACTCGTCATTATTTTCTTCCGCGATTTTTTTTAGAAATCAGCAAAATCAACTACTTTTTTCGAAACATTTTTCTTCAAATTAATTACAATTAATAATAGGGAAGGTAATATAGTCTTAAAAGAACTGTTTTTGTAATATTGTTTTATGAACTGTTTGTGGTTAATTAGCTGCCGTTTATAAATCTCGTTAAATAAGCAAACATCTGTATGAACCACACCATTAAATTAGAAATGAATATCGCTTTTTATAGTAATTTTCTTAAATGGGCTTATTTTTCTACCATTCTATTACCATACCTATTTCATTACTTTTTCAATAGGTCGATCATAATTAAATGGAACTAATTTGTCAATATAACATGTCTTGAACTTACCACGAAAGATGTACAAAATGTGGCATATTATTGTATAAGTATGGAAATGCGATTCGATATTCTGTTCGAATCGGCTGTCTAATGATAACTTTGTTGATGTCATTAAATTCATTCCAATCATCATCACTGTAAATAGAGCACAATTTTACATTTAAATCACTCGTGGTAAAACTATATTCGCAAATTCAATAGTGTTATGCATCGATTCCACAGTTAATCGTAGAAAAATAGAAAAAATCAAGTCGATTTACCCAACATTATGATCTTTGATAAGTGGTTCAAATTTGGGACCACCTGGAATGGCCATGTTCAGAGCTTTCGCCGTAAAAAAACTCTTTGGATCAAACAAATAGAAAAAATTATCATCCACTAAATCGGTCAGCAATTGATTTGCAAGCCGATATAGAGCAGCCATTTGAGGTAATGACAAATTCCACTTTCGATATGTTGATCCATTCACATACCTAAACGAGAAAAAAAAGATACAACAAATATTTCTCAAATAATGAAAAAAAAAAAACAAAATAAAATAAAATACATGAATCTTTTCAAAATATAAAACTAACTAACTTCGTTCCAACGAGTGGCTTGTGTTCATAGAACCAATCGTAAATTGGAGCGTCTTCTTCTGTGTCCAATTCAATTTGGATGGCTTCAAGAGGTTCAACATCCAGAACGTTGTCAGCATAGTCGAGTGGAGGTTCCTCGTCGTCGAATGGCGGAAAACGCATTCGTTTGAAATGACGACGATCACGTTTCTCACGACGCATCATTACCCACATTGTGCTATAAAAAAGGTAAAAACAATTATTTTTAAAAGTTTCCTACATTATTCTTCTGTAGAGAGTCTTACCCCCATTGAGCGATGTAAACCGGTTCGATTACCCATGGAATTTCATTGACAAAAGTGATGGCACCGGTGATGTGATATAGTACGTTAACATCTCGGATCTGTTCCCATGGCATAGGCATATTTTCGAGTAATTTCAATACTGCATGTGGCATATATTTGAGTGCACCGAGATAAACGCGTTTATCGTGTCGATATTTTCTACTGGTCATATCACCATGATCACGGATAATCTTTCGAATGTGTTCTGGTGGCATGTCCTCTTTTTGTGCATCAACGAAGCCAAATTTACGCTTTTCAGCAAAACGTTTTGTTTGAATTTGATGCCATTTCTGTGATTTCTCTTGCAGTTTTTCTTCTGTCATGGTGTCGGACTTGGGTAAAATGGATGCAGGCATTTGCCCATTTGTGGTGCCTGACATGCCAGGTGGTATTTGTTGGATTGGTGAAGTAGCCATTTGTTGTTGCATCTGTACCTGATGAGCAGCAGCAAAGGCTTGTGCTTGTTGTTGTGCCATCATATGCGCTGCCCATGGATTTGGCGGTATCATATACGGCGGAATCGCCATTTTTCTTTATTTTTCACACTCTGTTTTTCTGCTTGTTCTGCAAACAAATCATATTTTTACCGAATAATTTTACATCCACCGTACATACAACAGAATATCACAATCAAATTTGAGAAAAAAAAAACATAAAGATAATTTTTAGTTTTACCGGAAACTCAGTGATGTTTTGATTTTTTACAACATGTAGAATAAACGAAGCATATTTTCTAATAAATTTTTCAATAAAAACACCAAAAATGAACTAGTTTTGACGCTTTAACTCGAAAACTTTATTCTATTGGAAATCACACACAAACAATCTAAAATTATTTTAACCAAACATTTACGTGTTTGCATGCCGCCTACTAAAAGAATCTAAAAGACATAGATAAATATATGCGAAAATTTACCTTATTCTTTTCTTTCCACTCTCACACAGAAAAATCTATAAAAAATGTTCAATTTATATGACTTATCTTGACTTAATCTATTGAAGAAAAAAATGCGTTTTAATATTTCTGCTCAACTTGGTTTTTTTATGTTAGTGATTGCAATCGTCAATGAACGCTTCTAAAACGTTTCATGTCGCCATATTACCAGTCACATTGACACTTCAATTTGTTCCATTTTAAGGTTGTACTAAAAAGTATATGTATATCCAAACCATCTGTCAATGCTAACATGACATTCATTTGTGTAACCTTTTTGATGTACTAGATTTCAGGCAAACCTTTGCATGATAAAACAATCAAATGACATGATTATAAAAGATAATTATTTTCCTTCTAAAAGAATAAGACGATAAATCGGCGATAGGAAAAAAATATTTTTTATGAAAAAAGAAAATCGTTTGTCAAATGCGTTTTAAACGGGAATATAAGTCACGATATTCAGTACTAAACAGACATTGATAGTATATGACGACATCAAAAATGAATAGGAATGAATGAGAGGAGTAGCGAATAAGTGAAAAAGAATGAAAATATTACACGTCGATTGACAGTAGAAGGTGTCTATTTTTTGTAATACATCAATGTTAATGTGCGTAGAGCTCATCATTACCATCATCATCATTGTTAAAAATTAGTTGCGGGTATTTGTTTTTTTTTCTGTTTCTTCAAAAGGAAAACACACAATAAATCCATCAATTTATTTTCGAACGCGAAATGTGCTTCAATTTAAACGAAAATGCATGCTATATAGAAAACAAAAAAGGGAGATATTAAGAGAAAGGGCAACAACAAAATAACGAATAGTCAGCGACTGAAGGACCAAAAATCAAAACAAACAAGTGTGGTAATCGCTGTATTAATGTCTTTTTTTTTTGTACCGTAAAATAAACATTCCCAGCAAATATCATCCAATTGATTGGATTTATCGCGAATATCAAATTGATTGTGGGTGTATACGAACATGTTCAAAAAATTGAAGGATAAAATCGCCGAAGAGGTGAAATCATCACCTTCGCGAATTCAACAGCTTGCTCAAGTTGCACAGGTAATTAGTGAAGAGAGATACAAAAATAACAAAATTTGAATATTATGTGTAGAATAAAGCAAATGAAAAGCGTTTAAAAAGTGGTTCCAATGATACAATTGAAAATATTGCAACATTTCATGAGACATGACTGAACTATGTGATTTGAATGGATGAAACTCAATTCGACTCATTATCTCCAGTTCTCCAAAGGAAGAACGGAACATCCACGTACGTGTGTGCTATGTTGTAGAATGAATCGCTAAGGCGATTCAGCAGCCATTTCATAATCTAGAACTATACAATATTGTTCCATATATTTTTTTTCAATCTTTATCTTCGACTTAGAACTACTAATTTAATGATAATTGTTGTTGGTGTTGTCGCCACAGCTTCGACCACTATCATCACATTTCTGTTTATTTTGTTAAACTTATTTCGAAACAGGCTGCTGTCAGCTCAGCATCCAGCACAACATCGGAATCGGTTCCATCGAATGATAATTTTTTCAGCATTGCCGAAGAAGGTGAACGAACGTTTATTATATTTATTTGCGATTATTTCCAATTATTTTTGCGTTATTTTTTTTAATGTTATTTTGTAGATACTCCACAGAATTCGCCGCATCGTTCAAATCTCGGCAATACAGCCACAGGAGCTAAAGCGATCATTAGTCCGAATTCGATATCAAATTTCCAAAACCAACATACACCAAACAACGGTAACGTTCCAACGGTACGCGTACGTAAACTATCCAACTCTTCCATGGCCAGCGATGTGTCTTTTCGATTGCCATCATTAGATACATCACCATCAGCCTACAATATTCAATCCGATATTGATGCATCAGCGAGTGAATTTGAAGATAGCGCATCCACTTTTGGATACGAAGCACAATTGGATGTGATTAGCAAAGAAAAACTCTATGACGCTTATAAGAAATCACTCGAACGCTATCAGAAATATCGAAGTCGATATTCGGAATTGGTGCGACGCTATCGAGATCTTGAGAGGGATAACAATAAAGCAAGGGTAAACTTCGATAAAAGTATTTATAAATAATAAAATGTAATTCAATATTTTCGGTTGAAAAGGGAAAAATATCCTCTAAGGGATTGTTAGAGATTGTTAATTAGTGTTGACATACGGAAGTGAAAAGAAATTGGGCTTCTGGTTGAATGATCCATGAAAAAATGTATAGTCGAAGAATATTTGCTTAATCCAGATCATGACTGTATAGCCCACATTTAAAAAAAATTATTATCATTGTTAATTTTCTGTCTGGAAATTTCAGTCGGTGCTAGTAGAAACGCAAGATAAAGCTCTTCGACGGATTAGTGAGTTGCGTGAACAGTGTTCGTTGGAGCAGCAGGCGAAAGCACACCTCGAAGCGGCGCTGCGAATGGAAATGGACGAACAACAATGTATCATTGATACGCTCAAGACGAAATTGTCGTTAAACGGCGAAGAAAATATTGAAGAGATTGTTGAAAATGGAACCAATAACTTGATATCGCTAAACGACGTGAATGGAATACAACAACAGTTAATCAGCGATAATAGTTCAGACAATTTAATAAACATCACTGACAGTGCCGATGAATTTTCCGATCTGACGGAAAAAGAAAATCAAATCATTGCTGGTGCTAGTATTATGATTAATGACTCCAATGACAAGATTAAAACTCTCGAGACCCAGCTCAATGCAATGAAAAAGCAAATTTCTGATGAACAGAACAAATCGGCGGAATTGAGTCGATTATTGGAATCATCACAGAAGCAGGTAAAAGATTTGATTATTCGCGAAGAAGAAAACACCATTTTACTGGCCCAAAATAAACTCGCCATTCACTCGGAGTTGGAAAATAAGGAAAAAGAAATGAAATCATTAAAAATTGATGCCAAACAATCGGCCAGTGAAAAAGAATGTCTCAATGAAATCGTGACGGAGCTGCGTGAATTGAATAGCAAGGCAAATGTCAGCATTAAGGAATTGTCGGAAGCCAAACGTTCGCTCGAGGAAAAAGTCGATGAAATGAAAAAGAATGCAATTATCGCTGAAAGTGATAACAAAGAACTCCGTGCTAAGGTCATCGTACTGGATAGTGAAAAACAAAGTATTTTAGCGAAAAATGCATTGGAGTTGGAGAAATTTAAAGCTCGATATGATTCCCTGATGATTAAAAATGAGCAACTAGAGGAAATCACACGAACTCGCGTTATGGAATGTCACGAAAAATTGGAAACTGAATTGAAAACAACGAAGGAATTGAATACCAAATTGAGTCAACAATTGAGTGAGGAGCAAAAGAGATCAAAAGAAATGCTCAGTGAAAATCGGGATTCCATAAAACTAATGTCAAGCGATTTTGATTCCGTAAAGGCCGATAAAATGAAGCTTGAATCACGATTTAAACAACTATTCGAGGAGAGAACCAGTGTTACGGCCGAATTAGATGCAACGAAACTTCAATTAACTCAAGCAAACGGTTTAGTCGAAGAATTAAAAACTCAAGTTGACGTACTAATGAAGAAACAGGACACGACCAAAGAAATAGTAGCAAAACTCGAGCGAGAATTGACGAATAAAAACGATTTTAATGCTGAAAAAGATGATTCAAAATCAGAAGTTATCGGCTTAACATCAAAAATTGATTCGCTTAAGAGTGAAAAGAAAGATTTAGAAAAGACATTGGAGAAGACGCTTCGTGAAAAATCCGAGCTACAAAATCAAGTCACAAATATTTTACAGGAAATTGGGCGATTGGAAGAACAATTGAAGGATGTAAAACAAAAGTACTCCGAATTAGAGCAAGAGAAACGAATGTTGCAAGAAGAATCGGCGCAGCAACATCATGTTGACTCAAAGGCTGACGATGATCGGATAGAAGCACTTACCACCAAAATCAAAGAATTTGAAATTAAACTCAAAACCATTGAATGTGAAAATTCACAGTTGGCTGAAAAGAATTGTCTGCTGGAAGAGAGTAATAATCGATTACAATCGTCGCAAAAGGACTTTGAAGGTGCGTTGAAGAAGGAAAATGTAAATAATCAAAGATTAAATGATCGGATTTCTGAGCTTACGCTTGAAATCGATTCACTGAAGGAAGAAAATAGCCGATTGCAAGATAAATTGAAAAAATCACTTGATGACTATGCCGAATTGTTCAATACAAAAGAGCAAATGGATTTAGAGCACCGATCATTACTTGATCAACTTGAGTGCAAAGAAAAGGAGAAATTATGTGTAGTCGATCAGCAATCATCACTTGAACAGCAAAAATCTGAACTCACGAAAACGTGTGGCCAATTGCGAATTGATTTGGAAACGCTACGCAGTGAAAATAGTTTATTACAAACGAGTAAAATTGAACTCGACAGTAAATGCGCACAATTAAATGCGAGAATAAATGATGTCACTATCGAAAACGATAAGTTTCAGCATCAAAATAAAAGTCTTCAGAGGGAAATCTGCATTTTAAAGGAACGATCGTTCGAAGTTGGCGAATTGTTGAATAAGTCAAATAATGAAAAAGAGGATTTAAAGGCGACAGTCAAACGTTTGGCAAATATCGAAAGTAGTTCGGAAAGATATGATCAAATCAAAATTGAAAATGAGTATCTTAACAAATTGACCAAGCAACTCGAAGGTGATGTCAAAACAAAATACGATGAAGTCGTGACAATAAACAATGAACTAGTCGAATTGAAGGGAAAATTAAAGTCACAACAATGTGAATTGTATGTATTGACCGAAGAGAAGCGTGACTATACTAAAGTATTTGACGAAAAGGATAAGGAAATCGAGCAATTAAAATCAATTTGTCAAAGATCGCAGGTATTTTCTGAAGAACTTCAAAATGAAATCAAGCAGCTAACAGAGCAATTGAACACATTGAAATTCATGAACGATGAACTTCAAACCACCAAAGATTCCCTTGAATCCAAATACGAGAAAGTGTACACCGAATTTGAAGCGTCTAAACAATCGCTTGATCAGCACATTTATGAAAATAAAAAACAACACGAAGAAAACAAGACGATCAAATCGGGATTGGACGAAAAGGTAATGGAGTTATCGCAAGCAGAGGAAAAATTAGTAAATTCACAGAAGGAATTGGAATCCTGTCGAGCAATAATCAGTGATCTCAACGCTGACCTCAATGATCAGTCGGAAAAGCTTGAAACTAATAAAAACGAAACTGTCGCATTGCAAGATAAAATCAATGAGTTGGAAGCAAAAATCAATTCAACTCCATCGATTGACGATGCTGAAGAAACAAAACGATCATACGAGAATCTAAAGTACGAATTGGCTGAAACAAAACGCAAAAATCAACGGGATATTGCCGAACTGTTACATGAGATTGATGAATTAAAAGAAAATATCGAGGCATATCGAGAAAAGCAATCCGAATTAAAGGCAACCAATGAGATTTTAACGCACCAGTTAACTGAAGTTATAGAACAACAGCAGCAACAAGATAAAAGCATGGCAAAGTTCGATGAATACCAAGCGGAAAGTGCATTTTCACCCGAAAATAATTCGAACGAAGAAAGCAGTGATTCAGACACCGAATTGTCGACTGTTGAACGGTTGAAAAAAGAAAAAATCGATTTAGAGCAACAAATGAACAAAATCCTTAGCGAGGTGCAAGATGTGTCAAATCGTAATCTATTTTTAGAACAACAATGCGAAAATTATCTCATTTTGGAACAACATAATGAACGACTCAAGCTCCAAAATAACAAACTATCACGGCAATTGGATGAAACTCTTGTAAGTCTTTATTTTAATCTTTGATAGAATCGGTGGGTGCTATTATCGTATACGTTACAATACAATGGCTGTTTAATTTAAAATACGCCATTTACGATTGTTGCTGCCGTCCTGAAGAGATAATAGTATATTGTGCATCATTTGCTAAGTATTGACGGTATAGGTGACGAATGAGTAGAACTTTCAAACAATAGTATCATCCACCGAATGGGATAGGCATTATCTTTTTGTTCAATATATTCATCATATTTTCATATCTTGCATGTTCTCCACACAGGTTTCAATGCATCATTCAGATGACATTTCGGCTAATACCGAATTCGAGTATTTGAAAAACATCATGTTTCAGGTAAAAAAATATTTGACCATTGAACTTGAAAAATATTATATTTTTTCCCGCTTGACTTTAATCTGGGCATATTTTCAGTATCTAACCAACAATATCAATTCGAATGGCACTACACTTATAAAAGTGATTGCTGCAGTTTTAAAATTTACGCCGCAACAAACACAAGTTGTTTTAGAGAAGGAAGCACATCGAAAAACATTGGTAAATTATTCCATTCAGTTAAATGTTCATTTATTGTATTATTAATTTTCTCTTTTTTAATTTTTCCATCAAAAATTCCAATCAATGCAAAAATAAACCAATTTTATTTTCAGTTATACGAAAAAATATTTCAAACATTTTTATTTTCTTTTTCAGGTGGGTCAAATAAACAATCTCTTGTAACAAAATTTCGAGAATATCAAAGAACATTATTTATTGTGATGCAAAAAAAAAATTATTATTTAAAAATAAAACAATTATTAGTGCAAATAATGTTACTTTATTCAGAGAAGCCTGCCAAAGCCTAATTTAGTGAGCAGTATAATGTTTTGTCTATTAACAAGTATGCATGCATGGATACACATCGAAAAGAATATAATGCATTATTACATAAATTATACTTTGACGGACTTCGGAAGAAATAACATTCCCAAGCATATCTTTAAGCTGCTCCAGCTAGCCAGCTCCCCAATATATGAACGCTCAACACAGAGAGGCTCATTTAGGTGGCTTTAATGTACGACCAAATGTCAGGACATTTTCGATTTTTTTTAAATATTAGCTGTCAATATTCTGACATTTTTTGTATGGCAACGTCACATAAATGAACCAGCTCTCACTTACCTGAGCACACACATATTGAGGAGCTGGCTCGCTGGAGGCGCTCACGGACATGCTTGAACATTTCAAAACTAAAGGACGCGTCATCCAATGTGTATTCAGAAGATACATTCGTTTTAAATTGTATTTTTCATCTAATTTTCGTTTAAAATAGCGATTTAATGCATTCTCTTTTGGGCGGATATTCTTCGGTTGTGTGTCGAATTTCGAACAAAAACTAGAGAGCAAACGTTATTTTAAAGGAATGTGTCATCTGAATATACATTTTAGATGACAGTTCGTTTAGTTTTAAGAAAACATTGTTTTGTGAGTACTCAGAAAGAATATATGCGATGTTTTAAAATGAAAGGCCAAGTGACTGAGAATAAACATAAATAGGAATGCCGTCCACTTTCGGATGTCATAGATTTTATATGTATACAACAAGACTCGATGTGTTCCCTTCTCAGACCGTTCACATACTTTTTCAGACACTCGTATCACAAGTGAACACGCGCCTAAAGTAAAATTTGATTGGTGTGAGAAAATTGCCTTACAACTGTTACTCACATTTTGTTAAAATTCATTTTAACTAGCCATCGTCCAAAAGGTCCGAATATGTTTTGTGAAGGAAAACTAAAGTAATAATAATGACCTTTTGAACGAAAACTCACGAAATCCAAAATTCAAATCAAGAACGTGCTATGACATACATTTTTTTGTTCTTAAATGAGAAATTTATATATCTATTTTCAACAAAATTCAATTCAAAACTCCACGCACATGAATGCATTTATACAAAAAAGAAAATCGTTTGGCGAATTCTTCTAGATATTAAGTTAACAAAATATTCCGTTTGTATGAAAAATAATAATATGTACAGATTCAGGGGACCCGTTGCACCGTACAGCTACAATAATTGTAAACTTGTAAATTGTAAAATTGATTTACAATTTTACAGGCATCTGTAAAACTGATTTACAAGTCTACAATTTCTTGTAAAACGCTAGTTTTCAAGCATTTGAAATGAAAAATAGTTTTTACTTGATAAAATTCTTTTTATAAAGTCAATTCGTGGGGCAAAAGTGAAATTATTCATTTAAATATTATAAAATAATTACTATGTTTACCCACTTTGGTGATTTTTGTACTTTTTTCACTTTTTGACCTCTGCTCTTCAAACTGGGTCAACATGGGAGGCCAACACTAGGGTGTTTTTGGTATTAAATAAACAGAAAATGGTAGTTTTAGTTTGATAGAGTAGAGAATTTGGAATCGATTTCATATATTTTTGTTCGGAATCAGTCCAAGATGCCACTACCCACAAGCAAAACAAAAGTTCGTCGAATTTTGAGGTTATATCACTATTGGCTAAAACTAATCTGATATTTTCCACTTTTTTCGATTCAATCTCACTGCCAGAGATGAATTCCCAATGCAAACATTTATTTTCACGTAATTTTCATTGGAAAAAGTGGCCAAATAGTCGAAAATTCACACAAATTGTATTGCCTCTTTGACCGGTTCTTCAATCATAGAAAAAACACCGACAAACTCATTTTTTCACAGAAATTCATTCAATGGATTTGAAATAGACGATAAATTATCTAAATCCACAAAAATATCCATTCGAAAAAAAACCAGGAAGGCCAAATTGCAGCAAAACCAAAACGTAAACAAAAACGAGCTGTAATCATGAAATCTGGGCTTTTTTGAAATTTTAAAGGGCTACCAATGCACTTGTGCGAATGGATCACAGTCAATTCGCACACAGTGATTCGCGCAGATGTATTTTGGTCTTGTCAAACATCAAACTAAGCCCGAATTTCATAATGACAGCTCGTTTTTGTTTACGTTTTGGTTTTGCTGCAATTTGGCC
>NW_022597465.1:0-4871 GCF_009176505.1 Sitodiplosis mosellana | reverse complement strand
TGTAACAACAAAACAGATTTTTTCAAAGTGTAACATACCGATGTATACAAGTGTAATATACATCGGTATGTTACACTTTGAAAAAATCTGTTTTGTTGTTACACTTTGAAAAAATTCGATTTTGTTGTTTCATTTCAATAAATTTTTTATTTCTGTTTCACTTATATGTGTTGTGAATAGAAGTTGCGTTTTCATTCTCGGACATTCAATTAGAACGAAAGAAGATATGATTGAAATTTTTTCGTGCTGGTGTTAAAAGTCAGTTGACAGAAAATTGTCTGAAAAGTCCATTCTTTTGCATTTCAAACTAGGAAAATATGAACAATACTTTCACATGTTTGCTATGAATTTAACAGAAAAATTGACCGTAACTCAATTTCCATCGATAAAATGGGAAGAAACATTAGATTGAAATTAATCGAATCATAATCATTTCTTCTATTTCAGTAGATAATCATGTCAAAGCTTTGGATTTTCGTGGCGATCGCATTCGTTCCACTCGTCATTGCATACCCATTCATCAGCGAGGAAGATGCAAGCTATCAAGTAAATTTAAATATGGAATCGGACGATAGTTCAGTTACCACTGATGATGATGTAAGTTAGTTTTGACATTGAAAACTTGAAAAAAAAAAATGAAATTCCCTCTGGCGCACACAGAAAAATGTTCATGTGCATGGTGCCTGTTTCAAAAATCTGGTCCTTATTGTGTACACTTTATTAAGGGTCGTTTTATTGAAAGCGGTACTTTTGTGCAATAATTGTATTCCATTTTAGATGAAATTCTTATCGATAAAGTGAAATTACACACCAAATCACTTTTCCGCACATCCTCACATGTGGCGCAAAAGTAATTTGAATATCAATGAATCTGTTAAAATACAAGTAGTGAATAACCATTTTTCTTCAGGATTACGGGAATGATGTGAAATTTGAGCTTGATAACAAAGAAGAATGGGTCATTGCTGATGGTGAAGGGATTGTTCGTAGTATGAATCCATACCGTCTTTACCGTGGACAAAGCCATTTCGCTCTTTCCATGTTAAAAGCAATGACAAAGCAAAATCCACAGAATAACCAGATCTTCTCGCCGCACAGCACTTATCGTGCTCTTCTTATTGCTTATTTCGGAACTGAAGGCCAATCCATGAAGTCATTGGGAAAATCCATGTACATGGATTGGGCTGACGATAAAAAATATAACGCTAGATCATACAAAGCCGAATTGATGGCACGATCGGAACGCTTTTTGGGTCAAGGACTTCAATTTAACTCTGTCGATAGACTCTACGTTTCGAAGGAGGTTGAACTAAAGTAAGATTAATAGGCGCTTTTGTGGCAAAAGAATGTTGGAAGTGCTCGTTGGACAAATTTTTTTTTTATCAAAACAATTTCAAAAACCTTTCTTCTTTTCCAGATCACATATCACCGACTTGTTCACTGATTCCATCAAAAAGGTCGATTTCACCGATGCAGAAGCTCGTCGTCAAGAGATCAACGCTTGGGTTGAAGAAGTCACACAAAATCACATCAAAGATTTGCTTCCAACCAACTCAATTTTCCCAACGACCAAAGCAGTTTTGGCCAATGCTGCCTTCTTCAAAGGACTGTGGGCCATCAGATTCAACAAAACAAACACACAAAAGAAATTATTCAACGGAGCCGCTCCAGCTGAGGTTGAAATGATGACTGTCAAAGATGAATTCTCTTATGGTTGGTTGATCCAAATCTTGAGATTTCTTTTCGTTGTCCTAAATCCATTTGCATTGCAGGTGTTCTTGAGAAGGAAAATGCAGCTTACTTGGAAATGCCATATCAGGGTGAAGATCAAGCTATCACCATGTACGTGTACTTGCCACTTGAGAACACACCAAACGCTGTTGATGATTTAGTAGACACAATGACCATGGAAACCATTCAAGAAGCATTTAGAGGTGAAATCCCACAAGAAGTTGATGTTCAATTCCCGAAAATGGCATTGGAAGGGAATTATGAATTGAAAAATGTAAGTTGAAAACATTTTAGGCTCTTTTTGAAAGTAATCAAAAAGAGAGTAAATACAAGACATAACAATACGATCGTGCTTCAATAGATTCTGGAAAAAATGGGCATCAAGAATTTGTTCGGTTCTCCTTTAACTGGGTACTCTGACGAAGCATCATTGTCATTCGATGATATGGTTCATAAGGCCAAACTTGAAATCGATGAAGATGGTTCGGTCGCAGCTGCTGCCACATCAACAATGAGCCGATCAATGACATTCATGCAACCAGAACCAGTCCAATTCCATTGCGATCGTCCATTCGTTTTCATGATCAACGATCGCGTTTCGCACGAAGTGCTGTTTGCAGGCGTCTATCGTGGACCAAACAATTAAATTCATTTTAAATTAGAAGAATTGATTTGTTTTATGCTTTGTTTCAAAAGACCTTTTTGTGAGATGAAATAAAGAAAATTTGAAGAATAGATTCGTTTGCTGTGAAAAAATATTGTCTCTTTTTCCTTTCTTTCTTTCGCAGGTTATTTATTTATTTGTAGAGATAAAATACATTTAACAGCCCTTTCGGTACACTTACAAAATGTAACAAGTTCGATTTATGATTTACAATATTTACATATTTTCTAGAAGAATACAAAAAGAATCAATCGAAAAGAATTTGGGTTTTCCCATCGTTGTGTAAAAGATTGTGTTGTCATTCGACATGTTTCATATATCAAAATCAATTCATTTCACAGCGTTTCAAGGTCCAAAATATTTCTCAAGAAATATGCTATTACTTCAAAACAAATTTCGGCGTTGAACGTATTATTCGTTAATCAGAAGAGCTTTAGAATCGTTACGTCATCCGAAATCTGCGTATAGCATAGGCGAGTCACTAAGAAGGAAGTCGGCAATAATACAAATCAAGAGATAGGCAAAGAAAGACAAAAACATTTTTGGAGAAGAAATTTTTTACATGTGCAAGTGATTACGATGTCATTATTCAATTTATCAGCATAACAAATAAGCATCATCTATGTTTTGAACTGGCATACAGAGTATATAACGCTGAGTGTCAACTGTTAGAATGTGTCTTGTTCTCGTTGTGCGCGAACGCATTTCTCTAAAAATTGTGTTGCTCCGATTAAATTCAATTCTATCAATTTTTTTTGCACTTTTTCATTCAACGTGTTGTTTTGTGTTGAAATTTGAACGAAAAAATGGGCGAAAGTAATGTGTTAACTTTTATTGAATTAATGACCAATCCACAGTTGAATAATGTGGAAATTAATGAGAGTGTTAAATGCCAAATCGACAATATAATTCAAGAATTACGAAGACTGACCACTGAAAATAAAGTAGCTGTAGAGGCATTCAGAACGAAATTTGTAGACGATTATCCGCATTTCAATCAAATGCAACAAAGAATTCAAGAATTGAACAATGTTCCAAGCACAACTGAGATTGAGGATGAAAAACGTGTTTGGATGGATGAATTAAATTTCAGTCGGTCGTGTATTGATCAACAATGTGGCCAAATATTGGTCTCGATTCAAACCGTCATTAATTTGTTGAATGAAGCACAGCAAATTCTCATTGACAAACGATTGACCAAGTGGAAATATGATCAAATCTTGGCCGGATTCGGCGATAAAAACATCAAAACCGAAACTGATTCGCACAACAAAAATCCCCAGCTTCGAAGTGCACTTGATGACATTCAGACTCAATTTGAGGGATTGTATGAATGTGCTTCGAGTACGATGAGCGTGTTGGACATAATTCGAGAATGTTATGGTCGAATCTATTGTGTTGATAGTTTTGAAGTGGAATTTACTCGTGAAATAACTATTATGCTACAAAAATTGGTTCAGTCGAGTTTTGTCGTAGATCAACAGCCACCTCAAGTCATAACCGAAGGCAACAGGTAAAATTCTCTGTTCGTCCGATTGGTTTTAAAGTAAATAATAGATATATTTGAACCCGTGAGCATAAAATGAACGTATTGACTCTTCGCTGATGAACACGAAACGCAAAAAAATCGCCGAACAAAGTGAAACACCAATCTGTTATTGGATCAATATGAAGCATGAAATCGTTGGCCACTATTTTATTTACGTTGCGCTTTGTTTCGAAGCGCGGCAAGTGTTTCATTTTGTTTCAGTAACAGAACGATGTATCACTTTGTTCGGCGACGCGCTCAATGTACTGTTTTGAAAAAAGATGCATGATTTGATACAGTTTTGTGCGAGTGCAACATAAATTCTGTTCGCTTGAAAGTGAATCGTGAAATATCGGCTGACTATAGAAATTGTGTTTCACTTTAATTGAAACAAAAATGTTTGATACACTTTTGAGTCCATTGGTATGATGATTTATTTTAATGGTGGTTTTGGTCGTGATTTGTCTATGAAGTGAAAATTAACTGATAAGGAGTGCGAATTTCGATGTGCCGATAATACCAATAGAGCAGAAAAAAATACTATATGAAAATCGAAAAAAAAATTTAAACTTCTTTTTCGACTGTTGCCTATTTCGGATCGTCTACATGGGAAATTTGTATGAAATCCTCGGAACGCGGGTTCACGCCGCTGTGAATACATTGGTTTATATAGTGAAATCTATACATGGCCAAAACACGGACGCACAACACCCATTCTATTTCGCTCACACTTACGTGCAAATTTTGCCCGTATAACAAAGTAGTCTGCTTTACTGTTAAAAAGATGTGCGCAGTAAAGAAACAAGAACGTACATGTTTCAGCAACGTTACAGTGCACGTAAGTGTGAGCGAAATAGAATGGGTGTTGTGTTAAAAAGAATCATCATACCAATGGACTCAAAACTGTATCAAATCATGCATCTTTTTTCAAAACAGTACATTGAGCGC
>NW_022597464.1:0-1453 GCF_009176505.1 Sitodiplosis mosellana | reverse complement strand
ATGGTAGGGTTATCGACCTTTGGAATTGGTGTTATCATAATGTTTTTCATTCGTGGTTTTCTGTGAAGAAATAACACAGAAATATTGATTTTTTTTCAACAGCCCGATTTGGTTTTTAGGGCAGCCCATTCGGGATTTAGAGTAGCCCAAAACGGCAAGAGCAGCCTATTAAATTAATCCATGCGACACACCCACATTAACATAGCAAAATAACCACTGTATCGTGCTTTTTGATGTCGAAAATGGATAGAAAAATAGTTTTTCGGAGTACCTAGATTTAGGAGTGATTACAATACTTTTATCCACGACATAGGCGTGCGAAAAAGTAAAATGCGGTAAAATATGATTGAATTTCAAAATAACCATAAAAAGAGTGTTGAAACGATTGTGGATTATCATTATTTCATTAAAAAAATATTATTTCCCAACCACCAAAGCTCTGGAAAGTGCATTTTTTATGTATCCCCCGAGCAAAAGTTCAATTTCATACATTCAGATGCCAAAATGCCGATTTATGACCAAAATGACAACGAAATGGATATTCAAGTGTTCGTGGACTCCCATTATTTTCACGAAAAAATAGCAGTTTTTTAAGACCAAAATGTCGTCAGATGTCTATTTCACGTGTTTTCCGAACAAAAATATCATTTTCAGTGCAAGTTGAAAAATTCACTTCAATCCGACCTATTTTTACTTTTCCGTACACAACGTGTCAAGGGAAAGTATAGGAATTGGTCCCGAAAACTTTTTTCGCAAAATTGGTTTAGATCATCATAAAAACTCATGAAACGCGTAGAAAACCACTTTTTGAGACACTTTTCCGTTCGTGTGCCGTCGTCGTTGTCGTCGTCGTCATTGGTGTGTGTTAACACGAAAAATAATTGAGATAATCAAAATCTGGAAATACTAAAAGTTTTGTATCTGAAAAACTTAGTTTAAGTTCGAAGATGAGCCATTTTCGATTTGATCCTGGGGTACTTGCCCTAAGAAAAACCTCAAACAATTGACACTTTTGTATGGGAGGTACCCGTTAATCGATTGCCTCAAAACTTTCTGGGATTTCATTTTTTGGGAGAAAAATAAGATTCTGAAAGTTTGAAACCAATCGGAATCGATTTACGGGTACCTCCCATACAAATTTTTTAAAATTTTGACTAAAATTACCGATTTTTGGACAATTTTGTATGGGAGGTACCCGTTAATCGATTCTGATTGGCTTCAAACTTTCCGTGGTTTCATTTTTTGGAGAAAAAAAAAAGATTCTGAAAATTTCATGTCATGATTTTTTGTCCCCAAATTTTGTCGAAATTTTCTTGGAAAAAATTGAGGGCAAAAACCAAACTTCTGCAAATGCGATCAACATGAAACTTTCAGAATCTTATTTATTCTCCAAAAAATGAAGCCTCTGTAATGAGAAAAGCTGAACTATGGTACGAATGGTTTATGCAATACA
>NW_022597463.1:0-3865 GCF_009176505.1 Sitodiplosis mosellana | reverse complement strand
AATGTATGTGAAGTAAATTCAGCCAGATTCGTTATTGTTGATTTTCCTTTGACAAAACCATGCTGGCTGCTATCGATGATGTTCCTCATATAATAATTCAATTATTTAACTAATTTTGAATTAGTTTGTACACGAGTTACTCAATGAGTGAGAGAATATTTTCTCTTGAAAGGGGTTTTTTGATTCTTAACGAATACAAATGAATCGCGATTCCTTAAGCAATGGTTTTTCCAAAATTGAATTGGGTATTCAACCAAAGAAAAGAAGCGTTGCTGCTATTGTTGACGTCTCTTCTACTATTATTTGGCAAACATTTTTGTCAACAATCAAATACACGATCGTGAACGGTGTTTTTCTCTCATACACTTGACCAATGAAACAATATGAGAAATTTATTAATTAGAACTAGTTTAATTTTTCTTCTTCCCTTTATATTGAAATTGCTGATAAATTGTCGCATGACAAACGGAATTCATGAGTTCAATCAAGATCTCAAATACACAAGTATAAATATAAATTCATATTCATAAGAAAAAAAGGAAATTTTTCGTGGCTCTCGCCCATAGACATTGTGTGACATAACAGCTGTACACAGTAGTGCATAGCAGTTGAACTGCGATTGCGGTATGAAAGAACGGAATCTCACATTCACTATGGCTCATTACGGATCCTCCTTTAAAATTTACAAATCGCCAATAAAAATGACAAAACGGCAATAAAATTGACAAAAAAATTCAACAAAATTGACAACAAATCGAAATAAATGTAACAAAACAATAAACAAAACTAACATTACGTTCAATGAAATTGCCAGATTGAGAAAATAATTTTGACAATATAGGCAATAGAATTGCCAAATTAGAAAATAAATCTGACAAAATGGTTATAAAATTGACATTTTTTTCAATAAATTTGACGTAAATTTATCTATTGGGTGCTTGCTATTGTCAAATTTATTGCAAAAAATTTCAATTTTATACCCATTTTGTCAGATTTATTTTATAATTTGGCAATTCTATTGCCTATATTGTCAAAATTATTTTCTCAATCTGGCAATTTCATTGAACGTAATGTTAATTTTATTGATTGTTTTGTTACATTTCAAGCTCTGATTAACGTTTCATCCAATAAGGTAGCTTTAAGAGAAAAAATCAAAGCCAAATTGTGTCTTTAAACTTGAAATATTTGAAGAGAAATCAATTTTGTGTATAATCTGGGTTGGTACGTAAGAAACTCGACCATGTAAATTACATCAAAGTTACGTATATTACATCATGTAATTTACCTATGAAAAATCATGTAATTTACATGAACTTGTAAGAAACCTGTAATGCCCGTTGTAAGTGGTTCGGATTTAATTAAATCCAAAGATTTAATTTTCAACTTTGCGAAAACGGCCAAAAAATGAAAGCTGATTGGGTAGGACGTAAAATTTGGGCGAAAACAAGAAAAACTGGCCATTTGAGTACACCTGATAAGCCTTATGGGGCCTTGAAATCATGATTTTCCCGAATTTCGTTAAATCCTAAAGATTTAACTTTCAAGTGCGGGATTTAAGCATTTTTCACGCAAAACCATGTTGCAAATAAGTCAAAAATTGTTGAAAATGACCGAAAAATTCTAAATCAGCAAAAAACCCAACCACTTTGTACGTTTTTTGAGTCCAAATATGCAAAAATATCATTTTTCGTATATTCTCAACATTTAATTTTCAAATGCGGGATTTAAGAATTTTTCACGTTAAACAGTTTGTCAAATAAGGCAAAAATTGTGGGAAATGGTCCGAAAAATCTAAATCAGTAATAAAAATCAAGCACTTTTGACCATTTTTGGGTTCAAATAGGCAAGAATATCAGTTTACGGAAACCCTCAGTATTTCACTTTCACATAATGGTGAATTTTTTTGGGAAATCTCGTTTTTCGACAGTCTGCCCATTCAAAACTTCTAGCCAGCTTCAAATCAAGCACCGAAAGCCATATCTGTGGCTTGTTTATTGGGATTTCAGGTCAGCACAAGATTTAGATAGGTAAATGAGTTTTTTATGAAACCATGAAAGTAAAATCCCAATAGAAATCCCATTTGTGATTTTCCAAACGTCATGAAACTTTCTGGATCTTATTTTTTTTACCAAAAAACTCAATCCCTGAAATTTTGAAGCCAATCGAAATCGATTTAAGGGTACCTCCCATACAAATTTGGCCAATTTTGCCAATTTTATGAAGAAAATAAGACAATTTATGAAAGGCTTATCAGGTGTACTCAAATGGCCAGTTTTTCTTGTTTTCGCCCAAATTTTACGTCCTACCCAATCGACTTTCATTTTTTGGCCGTTTTCGCAAAGTTGAAAATTAAATCTTTGGATTTAATTAAATCCGAACCACTTACAACGGGCATAAGAAACTCTAAAGAATGATTTTTTCATGAAGAATGCATGCAAAAAACCAAAGATTTTCAATTGAAAATGTAGAAAATTTGTATTCTATTTTAGTTTTGTTCTTTCGTTATGTAAAAAATTAATTCTGATGATGAACAAAAAGTGAATTGAATATTCTTCATGTAATTATTTCATTATGTAATCAACGTTTTCAATCGTCTTCTATCAACTATTTATGGAAATATTTGCATAGTGATTCGGTAATTCTGCATTTCCATATAAATATATTTCCAAAAATAGTTGAAACTTTTCACTAAACATTTATTATAACATTAATTAAATCAAATATAAAAGCATGCAAAAATTCATTTGGCTTCACACTGTTATCAAGTATCACTGCGAAAAAACACACTCTTTTTGAAAAAATAGCTGGTGGTTTCAAACTTTTCCATGAATAATATATTAATTTATTATTTCAAAGGCTAACGCTATAGAACGAGCATATATGTACTCTGTATACTTTGAATGCTTAAAACAAACGAGAATAGTCGGTTTTTGTCTATAACCCTGCACTTTTTGGAGCGTTTTGGAGTTTATTACATGCGTTTAGGTTTCTTACGTAATAAACGTAAGATACATGTTTCTTACGTAAATTACTTACACGTCGCTCGAAATACGAAAATTTACCAACCCAGTGTATAATAAACCCAAAAACAACTATTCCATGGTTGTTATTCATCGAATTATTGAAGCAAAACGCCATCTCACTCATGTTCTGAGCACTTTTCCCATAGAAGTAATCTCGGCAATAAGTAAAAAGTATCTCGGCTTTCGAATTAGTGCAAAAACTTTTGAATCAGGTGTTATAACTTATGGAAAAACTATTAAGTTTTCTGGTCAAATGCGAATTTACTCTAGTCATTTTCGGATATTTTTATGATAAAAATATATTACTTTTCCGCAAACTTTGTTTGTATGGAAAAGTATTGATTTTACTAGCCAAAATTTCATGACATCTCCTCTTTCGGACCACTATAACGTCACGCCAAACTTCAAAAAGCACATATCTCATTTGCCAACCATTGAAAAAGATATTGAGACACAGACGGCATACAAACAAAACCGAACTTTGAAACAGTTCGAGATTTTCGAGAGTGTCAAAAGACGTACATTTGCTCTCTCTGCTCTAAAATATCATAGTTTTATTTAATTTTAATTTATATTTGATCGTCTAAATTTATTGAGTTTTATATTATTGTGTTCGTTAAGAACTGTTTTACCAATAGTATATCAAGTTTTTTGTTCAAATCAGTTTTTTCTGCTGATTTTGTCTGTACCAAATTTTATCTCGTTGTATATAGCTGACATAACCTATCATCATGACTTGTGCAGATTGCATTGAACTAAAAAAACAACTTGTTGACATCAAAACAAAGCTCGTTCCGATCATGAAAATGTTGGATGGACTAAATTTGGATTCAACCACTATG
>NW_022597462.1:0-1009 GCF_009176505.1 Sitodiplosis mosellana | reverse complement strand
CCTGGCGATTCGGGTGGACCAGTCGTTTCAAAAACAAATGGCAAAATTGTGGGCATAACTATAGGTATAAATGGAACAACAGGTGGTCGCGGAATGTTCCTTCCAATTACTCTATTTCTCGATTTTATTCATGACCCAAAGGTATCTCATCACAATGCCCCAATTTTTATTTCAACAACGCAAACAAAATCATTTTTTGCATTAATTTCAGAGCGTGAAACCACTTCCACCTTCGCTCACACCTAACGAAGCTAAATTTATAGCCGATATAACGGTACAGCCAAGTAAGTGTGCATTCGAAATTCGAACTAAATCTTGTCTTTAACGTCACTTTTTTTGAATTTTAAATAGTGGAGAGGCAAAAGTGGGGATTTTTCATGATTCATAAACGTTAATATTCATTCTGAGATGTTTTTCTATTACAGAATTTCTTACTGTTTTCAATTTTGCCGATACCGACGAAAACTTTCAACTCCAATTTAATGCAATCATTTTGTCGGAAACGGAGATTTTGACCTGTGCACATAATGTTCAAGGCGCCCCTTATGTCTATGTCTATGTAACCGTTAATAAACTATTAAGAAATGCGACAAAACTTAAAGTCACTAAAGACCAGATAGAAATTCATGAGAAATACGCATTTCCTGGAATGAAATTTGACATTGCCAAGATTACACTTAAAGAACCGTTGGAGTTCAACGATAACGTCGGCAGCATCGATTTGGTGGACAAAGATTACAAAATGAATGATCCGTCCGAAATGGTCACTGTCTACGGTGATGTGGAATTGGGTGGATCGGTGAGAACGAGGCGTTATGATACAAAGTATTTAGATGGCGCCAAATGCAAACCGAATGTGCACCCCGTATTTGATGCAAATCATTTGATGTGTTACACTTTAGATGAAAGCATGGGAACTCCCGCTGCGTTTGGAGGACCGATGATTTCGAAAAAAAATAACCAACTCGTGGGCATGACCATAAGTCATTTACCTGATCAGCCAGTTATT
>NW_022597461.1:0-3367 GCF_009176505.1 Sitodiplosis mosellana | reverse complement strand
AACTTATCTGGCAAATCATTTCCACATTGCATGCAATACGGAGTTTCATCAGATGACGATGACGATGGTCGCTTCTTTGCTGATGATTTTTTTCGTTTCTTTGGTTTTGCGGTTTTTGGTCCAGCTTCCTTTGGTAGTGCTTTCTTGGTCGATGCTTTCTTGGTCGGTGCTTTTTTGCTTAATGTGAAACGTAGTGAAAATACATTAAGCTATTCGATCTTGTTTTGTCTGTTTGTTGCTTAATGTGAAACGTAGTGAAAATACATTAAGCTATTCGATCATGTTTTGTTTGTCTGTTTATTTGTGCACCACTTTTAGCTAAAACGGCTGGACCGATCTGGGTTCTGATTTCGGCTGTAGATTCGTGGCCTCCGTCCCTCGGGATGTATTTTTGATTACCCCCCTAGGTGGTTCCCCTGGATTTTTTTGACTACCCAATCGATTGTTCATAGTAAAAAAAAAGTGCACTCCACTCAAAAAGAGGGCTAAAACTAATAAACCAAGCCATAACTTATACACCAAAAAGATAGGTAATCAAAATACCTTTGCAACCGGGGGAAATATCCGGTGGGATCCAATCGGTTTTGGATAGCCCACCTCAAGACCTTTCAAACGGTATATATAAAGTGGGGTATAGTTGAGGTTCTAGGGTACCTCTAGTGTATCGATATAAAGCGGTGTTGAGGAAAGTGTATTTTCCGAGGCTTATAATAAGCCGCTTATTGCGGAAAAACTGGACGTTGGACTTTGATGAAACTTTGCCAGATGATGGGCCTTGATATGCCCTATCCATTGATATATGGCTCATATGCCGGTCAACGCTGTGAAGGGTACCTCTAGTGTATTCAACTTTTAACCCTCTTTATGGGGAAACTGGGTGCTGGACCTTGATGAAAATGTGCCAGAATATGGACCTGGGTATCCTCTATCAAACGGTATATAGCTTATATGCCGGTCAACACTGTGAATGGTACCTCTAGTGTATCGATTTGAAGTCGTAATGAAGAAAATTCGAGAAAAGCATTAGAAATTCAATTTTGAAGCCCTATTACGGGGAAACTGGTTGTTGGACCTTAATGCAACTTTGCCAGATGATGGGCCTTGATATGCCCTATCCATTGATATATGGCTTATATGCCGGTCAACGCTGTGAAGGGTACCTCTAGTGTATCGAATTGTAATCAAAGTGATATAAGTTGAATTACAGACATATATCTGGGGTGTCTAGGTATGGAAACCACAAACACTCCAAACGGTTTTGGATAGCTTTTGAAAAGACCTTTCAAACGGTATATATATGTTGGGGATTCATGATGATTTTGGGGTAGCTCTAATGTATCGATATGAAGCTCTATTACCAAAAAACGTTGAAAATTCAACTTTTAACCCTCTTTATGGGGAAACTGGGTGTTGGACCTTGATGAAAATGTGCCAGATGATGGACCTTGATATGCCCTATCCATTGATATATGGCTTATATGCCGGTCAACACTGTGAATGGTACCTCTAGTGTATCGATTTGAAAACGTAATGAAGAAAATTCGAGAAAAGCATTAGAAATTCAATTTTGAAGCCCTATTACAGGGAAACTGCACGTTGGACCTTGATGAAACTTTGCCAGATGATGGGCCTTGATATGCCCTATCCGTTGATATATGGCTCATATGCCGGTCAACACTGTGAATGGTACCTCTAGTGTATCGATTTGAAGTCGTAATGAGTAGAAATAATGCAAGCCGAAGTTAGGATCCAACATCTTTCATTCGCGATTCTTATGACCCACCCGAATTAGGTTCCAGCCCGGGTTCTACGCACGTTTCACATTAAGCCCCTACGGCCGGAGGCTGGCAGTATATTGCTTAATGTGAAACGTAGTGAAAATACATTAAGCTATTCGATCGTGTTTTGTTTGTTTGTTTGTCTGTTTGTTTTCTTGTGCACCACTTTTAGCGAAAACGGCTGGACCAATCTGGGTTCTGATTTCGGTTGTAGATTCGTGGCCTCCGTCCCTCGGGATGTATTTTTGATTACCCTCCTAGGTGGTCCCCCTGGATTTTTTTGACTACCCAATCGATTTTTTTTACAACAAAAATCGTGAACTCCACTCAAAAAGAGGGCTAAAACTTATAAACCAAGCCATAACTTATACACCAAAAAGATAGGTAATCAAAATACCGTTCCAACGGTATATGGGATGATGGGATAGTCCGCATTTTCCTTCAAGATTGACCCTTACGGCAACTCAGTCATTTCGCGAAAAAGTGACTTGAAATTTCTAGTGAGGAATCTAGGGGAGATATCCGGTGGGATCCAAACGGTTTTGGATAGCCCACCTCAAGACCTTTCAAACGGTATATATAAAGTGGGGTATAGTTGAGGTTCTAGGGTACCTCTAGTGTATCGATATAAAGCGGTGTTGAGGAAAGTGTATTTTCCGAGGCTTATTGCGGGGGAACTGGACGTTGGACTTTGATGAAGCTTTGCGAGATGATGGGCCTTGATATGCCCTATCCATTGATATATGGCTTATATGCCGGTCAACGCTGTGAAGGGCACCTCTAGTGTATCTATTTGTAATCAAAGTGATATAAGTTGAATAACAGACATATATCTGGGGTGTCTAGGTATAGAAACCACAAACACTCCAAACGGTTTTGGATAGCTTTTGAAAAGACCTTTCAAACGGTATATATATGTTGGGGTTCATGATGATTTTGGGGTGGCTCTAGTGTATCGATATGAAGCTCTATTACCAAAAAACGTTCAAAATTCAACTTTTAACCCTCTTTATGGGGAAACTGGGTGTTGGACTCGACACTGCGCCTTCTTGACAGTTCTCATATAAATGAGCCCAGAAGCGCCAACTGGTGCAAGAACATGTAATACAACCGTTGTATACCAATAGTATTAAAAGCTTACACGTTGGGTATACTGTTATTGCCTGTTTTGAATAGTAGTTCTTTCACATAAAAACATTAAAATCTGCTTGCATTACACTGATATCTCTCTTATTCCATTGATATTTTTTCCAAAGGAGAAAAAAAAATATTTCAAGCCTCAATTGCACAGCATATCACTATTAGAATCATTGTGTCAACATGAATCAGCCAATAAACAAACCAAAACAAACACAAACCACACAATGAAATACCACGTTTGTATAAATATAGCAATCACTTGAAGAGAAAAACTCAAAAAAAATGTTCCAATAAAAAACAATATTCTAATATTTTAGAAAATATAAAATTGAATGAAATTTTTGTGTTTTCACGTGTTTTCATCAACATGAATAACTGCGACAAATGTCACTTCATGTTGTAATTGAAACAATCGGAACGTGGAACGTCAACAAATGAACTGACATTTG
>NW_022597460.1:0-2804 GCF_009176505.1 Sitodiplosis mosellana | reverse complement strand
TCCACAGATTGAAAATATTATCCGTAACGGTAACAGATATTTTTTTTTATTTGTGAAATTTTTTTCCATGGCTCACAGATACCGATAAAAAAAATTATCCGTATCGGTGACCGATATATTTTTTCATTCGTTAATTTTTTTCATGGCTCACAGATACCGATAATAAAAGTTATCCGCATCGGTGAAAATATTTGATAAGGATTAAGGATAGAATTTACGGATAAAAATCTTTATTCGTACAATATAAGGTTTCGAAATTATAACAAACTTTTGTATTATAACCACCTTATAAAGCAAAACGGCGAAATACTCTGTTTTTTTTTTTATTAAAAACAATAATAATATATTGTGTGTCGCTCTTTTACAGCGGTTCTCGTTTTGACATTTAAACAACGTAGAATATGAAAATGTTGACAGTTCGTGTACAGCTGTCACTTTATTAACATATTAATAATTTATTAACATATTTTTTTATTAACATATTAATAATTTATTAATTTTTAATAAAATGAATTTTTTATTAACGTTAATAAAATATAGTGCATTTTATTAACATATTAATAATTATTAGTATGGTGAATTTTTGGTTATTAATATGGTGTAGATTTTATTAAAATGTTAATAACGATATTTTATTAGAATTTTAATAAAATTGACAATTTTTTTATTAGAATTTCAATAAAATGTGGTTATTAATATGGTGCCGATTTTATTAGAATTCTAATAATATCTTTTATCCGATTTTATCAACGGACGTCATCATGTTCACATTAAAGTATATTCAACACAGCGTTTAGATTATACAATCATTTATTACGACAAAATCTCAAATTTCTTTCGCAATTTTTTTGAAAAGTTTCATATAAACGAAAGAAATTTGAGATTTTGTCGTGATAAATGATTGTATAATCTAAACGCTGTGTTGAATATACTTTAATGTGAACATGATGTCATCCGTTGATAAAATCGGATAAAATCAATATGTTGTCGAATTTATTAGAATTCTAATAAAATATCGTTATTAATATGTTGTCGAATTTATTAGAATTCTAATAAAATCGGCACCATATTAATAACCACATTTTATTGAAATTCTAATAAAAAAATTGTCGATTTTATTAAAATTCTAATAAAATATCGTTATTAATATGTTGTCGAATTTATTAGAATTCTAATAAAATCAATAACATATTAATAACCACATTTTATTAACATTTTAATCAAATCTACACCATATTAATAACCGAAAATTCACCATACTAATAATTATTAATATGTTAATAAAATGCACTGTATTTATTAACGTTAATAAATATGGTGTGTCAAAATTTTTATTAATTATTAAAATATGTTGTTTATTAACATATTAATAAAATACCGATTTTTGACAGCTGTAAGTTCGTGGGTGTTATCAAGAATTCCGAACAACAAAAATCAGGAGATACAAAATCCGGCTGATGAATGTCGGAGTGTTGGAAATGGCAGAACGTCATGCGGTCTGGACGTCATCGTGTCTCAGACACAATGTCCTTTTTTTATGCGCATTCGTGTCTGATTTCTTCAGACACGGCGACGTGAAAGTTTCAGACACAACGTCGTTTTTTTTATGCGCGAAATGCGTTGCCGTGTCTCAGACACTACAACGCGAATGCAGTCCCACAGCGAACCACCTCAAAATTGGAAAATTACAACAGAGTTTTAGGTGAAAATTTTGTAAATAAGGCTCATTTTTTCAATTTTGTGCATGATATTCGATCGGAAGAACTGTGAGATGTCACAGTTTTTCGAGATCATCTGGATATAGCTCGTCGATATGAACCAAAGTCAATGGTTCTTCACTGCATATGGTAATCATTCATAACCAAGGTATACCTTCATAAAAAAGTGAGAAAATATATTTCCTTTCTGTCATTTTCATTTAATTATTTCTTTCATTTATTCACTTTCGAAATTCCAAGCTAAAATCAGCCTTCATAAAAGGATTACAAAATTTATTTCTCTCATTTCCATTTACATTTAACTATTTCATTCACATATTTACTTTTAAAATTCCAAACTAAAATCAGCATTCATAAAAGGATTACAAAAAAGTTCGGGGATTCAGCGTAATGAGTCACTTATCCCCTTTTATTCTGAATTAGTGCCTGAGACCAAATGACGCAAAAACGTCAGACCAGGTAACGGTAAAAAACCGTCGTAGTGTCTCAGACCCCTTGTCGTCTGATAACACAATATTTTGTCAGACCCCTTGTCGCATTATTTTACGACATCGTGTCTCAGACCGTATGACATCCAGACCGCATGACATGTTGCCGTTGGAAATCTGGACGGTATGAAAATCCGTTTTTCAAAATAAGAAGCCAATGCAGTCTCTGTTTCAACCAATTACTTTAATGAATTATGCCGACGTTTCGAATCGTGATTGGATTCTTCAGGGCCTGTGGAGAACAATTTTCAAAGAGCATACAATTTGTAAACAAACATTCGTGTTATTTCGCTAATACAATTAAATAAACCTACTGTTCATGCGTAATCAATTTTGTCACAAATGATAATTCATTAACAATGGCCATTTGAGATTGTTTCACAATGAAAAAAACTAAATGGGATTATTACACAGAGAAAACTGAGTTGATTTTTACGTAGCAAAATGTTTGAAAGTGTCAAATTCCAACACATGTTGAGTTTTTCGCAACAAATGTTTTTTTCCATGTTGACTCAAGTATTTGTCAAATTAGACAACAGCTCCCTTACATCGTGTCTAATTTTCAAATTAAGCGCCAATTTTCATTAAACACGATGCA
>NW_022597459.1:0-1036 GCF_009176505.1 Sitodiplosis mosellana | reverse complement strand
GGGGGGGGGGGGTATTGTCAGAGTACTTTGACGAGATCTATCGATTGGACCCACCCATATTGCCCCCTGACCCTCCCCAGACCATTTTTTGGAGTAATGTATATGTAAGGGAAGCATCATCGATAATAGCCCTGTGGGGGGTCACGAAATGGGTCAGTTGACCTCGGGGGAAGCTCCAATCGATAGATCTCGTCAAAATACATTGAGATACACACTGATCCGGGGGGGTTTGGCCACTCCCTAGCCCGCAAATCGGGTTTATATTTTTCCCCGGGGGAATTTTAATTTTTTTTTCCTCCGGTGTGCGACTCGAACTCGAGTCCACACGCTCGTGAGTCTGCTTTCCTACCTACGCGCTGATTTTGCTTTATTCAAAAAGGCGACAATGCTGGTTTTTAACATAGGGAAAGTGCCACAATACATTTCAAATGTAAGTCATTTGACACATAGCAGTCAATGCCATCTCAATTCCAACTCATTGAATCATTGTATTTTTCGGCAACTTTTTTCAAACGTGTATGGCTTTACTAGAATATAATCAACTTTACGGTGACGCTAACAGCTTCTCTGTGGGCCGGTACTACGCGTTAGCCAAAACTTATTGATGTTTCGCAATGGTTACTCGATGCATTTGCCAAAATACTATGATTTTTGTACTCTCTTCTACGATATGTGTGCACTTGAAGAGAAGCTGCTAGTGTCGTTGTAAAGTTGATTATATTCAACTCAAGCCACACACGATTTTGAAAAAGTTGCTCGAAATATTCGATGATTCAATAAGTTGGTTTAGCGATGTCATTGGCTGTCTTTTGGTATTCCGGCAATATATTTATGGTTTTTAACTACAACATTTCATGTTTTATTTTCTTTGGATCAATACACACCACTTTGTGTTTGTTAAGTGTTAGTTGGTTTTGTTGAAAAAAAAATTTCGGGTACAAAACAACTGATATCAAATAAAAAAAACTTCTTTCGAAGTAATTCCTCGTGACGAAAGCGAACATAAAACAGCTGATATCAATTTTAAAAAATCATT
>NW_022597458.1:0-1368 GCF_009176505.1 Sitodiplosis mosellana | reverse complement strand
GTCCATCGTGCGCACGATTATCGTGTAGCCAGTTGAGGAAAGGTTTAACGTCCAAATTGAGACTACCTGAGCTGGAAAGATGTGATTTTCCAACGGTGCCGCTTGGGACGAAAGAGTAGACGTAATAGCCGGCGCCGCCGTTCCATCCTTCCCATAGATCGAAGGTGCGGCCACCAGCTCTGATCACATTCCAAGCGGACAGGTTTCCGATCGGATAGGAGTTGTGATCACCCCAGATCATTATCTCAAGCTCTGGTGTGTCCTTATTTGTGTCCCAGCGGAAGAAGATGTCATAGGCAAAGTCACCGCCCACGTTCTTACCCCAAGCACTGTAGCTGAACGTCACAGGGATGCTTTTGATTGATTGCACTTGACGCGGGAACAATGTGTCATGAGTGGTTGGGTTCAAGTTGTAATGCCATCCACGACAGATCGCTGAATAGCCGTACAGTCCTTTGTCATGGAAGTTGAAGCTCACCGTCATCTCTGGCGAAGTTCCTTGCCCGTACTGTGCTTTTATAACTTTATTAGGGTCGTTCCAACCATTGTTCCAAGCGTAGTAGTTCCCGTACACTTTATACTGTCCTTCTGGTGGATGCCAAGGAGGGTTAGCAGTGTTTCCACTTGCAATCACAACAGCGAAAATGATGAAGAATTTCATTTTCAAGTCTATAGTACTTTTGCCTCTTGCAGACGAAATACGAATGATTTTGCAATGAACTGGATATATCAATTCACAAAAACGAATGCGTAATACGAGTATGAATGCTGACGTACTGTGACACGCGTACGCTGTATATTCAAACATACATTCGAAATGAGTATTTATACAAATGTTTTTGTCTAGTTTTTTTTAGTCAAATACCCTTCCAAAAAATTGTTTTAAATGAAAAATATTCTTTTTCCGAACTAAATAGCAATTTTAATATTGCAAACGTTTTCGGGAATTACATTCTCTTCTTCAGGCACCACAACAAAAAAACATTGTGAACCACTTCATCGTAATTGTTCAAGTTTTTAAATATTTTTTCTTTTTTTCGCGTTTTTGGGCGGCTTTATTTATAGAACGGAATTAGTTAACTCGTAATTAGGACGAATAATGATGATCTGGCGCAAAAGCCGTCATGAATTCACCGTTTTTTTTGGATTTTTTTCGATTTTTTTCGATTTTTTTCTATTTGTTTCGATTTTTCACGATGCGATTGAACTTATTTGGGCATAGAAAGATGTTTTGCATAAAAAAATCGATTTTCTTCATCTTTTTCCGGCTTTTTTCTGATTTTTCCGAAAATTGAAAAAATGTGTTTTTTCCTTGGAGTAATCATTCGAATCGTATTGGTTTCGCTAAAATGTCATGAGAACTAACAT
>NW_022597457.1:0-1734 GCF_009176505.1 Sitodiplosis mosellana | reverse complement strand
AGGCCCAATAGTGCTTCCATTGCCGCTTGTGGAGTGGTGCTCATGGCTCCTGTAATGGCCAGGCACGCTACTCTTTGCAAGTGGCTCAGTTTACCTTTGGCGGCGTTCGTGCTAGTGCCGTACCACCATAGGAAGGAGCCGTAGGTCAGCATTGGTTTTACTATCGCGTTGTAAATCCATAAAATGTTTTTGGGCGAGAGCCCCCATGATTTCCCGATAGCTGATCTGCAGCACCGGAAGACCCTGAGGCACTTACCCACACGACATTTTATGTGTTTCGACCAGTTAAGCTTTGAATCCAGCACAATACCGAGGTATTTTGCATGATCTTTTAAGGCGATTTCGCGGTTAAAGATTCTCGGATTCCTGAAGCTGGTCACGTTTTTTTGTGAAAATCACTGTTTCGGATTTGTCTGGGTGGACCATCAAACCGACTTCGATGCACCACTTCTCTACTATTTTCATAGCAGTTTGTGTGCGTTCTGACAGTGTGCTTAAATATTTGCCAATGGTGGTGAAACCGGCTGCTTTCAGACGTTGTAGGAGGCTGTCCATTACCACGATCCATAGAGTTGGCGATAGAACTCCGCCCTGTGGTGTGCCACGTGTGGCTCTCACAGTTACTTTATGTCCTTGGTTCTCGTACGAGATTGTTCTATGCGCGAGCATAAACTTTATCCATCCCGTGATATGGGTGTCCAGTTCACATTGCTCGATATGGTTGTTTACGGCGTCAAACGAGATATTATCAAAAGCACCTGCGATGTCTGTGAATGTCGCAACACAAAATTCCTTTTTCTCAAAGGTGTCTTCTATGTGCGAAACTATTTCATGGAGCGCAGTTTCTGTTGATTTGCCTTGTTGAAAGGCATGTTGACCGCTGTTCAGTTTGTTGGTTTCAGTTAATACATCCTTAATGTGTCTATCGACCAGCCGTTCTAATCCTTTTAGGAGGACAGAGGTGAGGCTAATCGGTCGAAAGGATTTGGCAGATGTGTAGTCATCCTTACCCGCTTTGGGTATGAATGTGACTTTCACCTGTTGCCATTGCTTGGGGATGTATTTTAATTGAATACTCGCTCTATATATGTCAATTATGTAATTGCATATAGAGTGCCAGTTTTTTTGAATCATCACTGGAAAAATATTGTCATATCCAGGAGATATTTTTCAAATGAGAAAATTTTTGTATTTTTCAAATGAGAAAATTGCCCATTCTACTCTTTGATAGTTGATAATTTTGTTCACAATTTAGTTTGGTACTTCGTTGAACGGTGCCGTAATTGTCGTTAAATTCTCCATTGGATTGTTTACTTCATCTTGGCACACGTGTTCAATGTTACCCGACGCTATGCCTTCTTACGTCAACGCCAACTGGTGCAAGAACAAGTACTACAAGCACAACGTACGTCAAATTCAAAGACTTGTATACAAATATATACATGTGTCAATTGCTTATTGAGCGGTTTTCTGTTCTCAAGAAATATTTTGAGTTTATTTTTATTAAAAAGCGCGAATATTTTTTTTTTCAATGCAAGAATTTAATCTTGTTATTTTAAAACGTAAAATCAAACATTTTTCTCGTGTATTTGCGTGTTTTTGTCAACACAAGAGTAACTTAAGAATTACGAACAAATGTCAGTTCATTTGTTGACGTTCCACGTTCCACGTTCCGATTGTTTCAATGACAACATGAAGTGACATTTGTCGCAGTTATTCATGTTGATGAAAACA
>NW_022597456.1:0-6416 GCF_009176505.1 Sitodiplosis mosellana | reverse complement strand
AAAACCATGTCAAGATTAAGTAAAGATCAACGCGTTCAAGTCGTTAAATCCCATTACGAAAATGGGTCTATTTTGCAAAATACTTTTCGTGCAATTCGTGAATTTTTCGGCCGAAATAATCGACCAAATGTGTCCACCATCAGTCGCCTGGTGCAGAAATTTGAGCGTACTGGCTCTGTGTTAGACGATCAACCATCAACCCGTATGCGAACGGCCCGCTCGCATGAAAATATTGCTGCTGTGAGTGAAAGTGTGGAGGACGAGCCAAGAACCTCGGTTCGTCGACGTTCTCAACAAGTTGGCCTCTCTAGGATGACCACATGGCGTATTCTCACCAAAGACTTGGGTCTACACGCTTATAAGATTGTCCTCACTCAAGAACTTGAACCGATGGACCACGGAAAACGAAGAGATTTCGTCGAATGGGTCAAAGGAAAAGAGGCCGCGGATGCCGATTTTTTGAAGAAAGTGATCTTTTCGGATGAGGCTCATTTTCACTTGAATGGGTATGTGAATTGCCAAAATTGTCGATTCTGGGGAAGCGAAAATCCAAGAGAAACTGAAGAAGTGTCAGCTCATCCAGCTGGTTGCACTGTTTGGTGCGGTTTATGGGCCGGCGGCATCATCGAGCCGTATTTTTTCGAAAATGATGATGGTCGAGCCGTTTCCATCAATGGCGAGCGATATCGTGAGATGTTGCAGTATTTTTTTTGGTCGGAAATTGAAGGCATGGACTTATCCGACATGTGGTTTCAACAAGACGGCGCCAGACCACACACAACACCTGAAACATTAGCGGTAATCGAAGAACGTTTTCCAAATCGCATCATTTCTCAAAAGGCCGAAGTGGAATGGCCGCCTTGTTCGTGCGATTTAACGCCATTGGACTATTTTCTTTGGGGCTACGTCAAGGATAAAGTCTATGCCAACAAACCAAGCACCATTGACGAGATGAAAATTGAAATCAGACGTGTCATAGCCACCGTAAATGTGCCATTACTCGAATCTGTAATTGAAAATTTGGGCAAGCGGCTGAAGGTCTGTGAAAAGAGCCGTGGTGGACATTTGCACGATATTCTTTTTCATACATAAATGGCAAAGACCAAACTACAACATACAATAAAGATTTGGAAAATTGGAAACTATTTTCATTGTTTTTTTTATAAATACTTTTTTGCGTTGCTATTGGGACACCCTTTAGATTGCTATGAAGTTTTGCACCAAACTATTATTATTACATAAACTCAATATATTATGAAAATTTCATGGAATTTTGATCATTTTTTTGTATCAAAATTGCCAAATTTGCGATTTTTTTCGTCATTTTTTGACTTTTTGTGGACTTTTTTTCGAAGGCGTTAATTTATGTCAAAAATGTACAAAATCGGTACGTTAAATACATTTTCTCAAAGAAAAATGTTCAAATTTTAATATTCAGTTAACAGAAATCACATTTTTGCAATCGCATCCGGTTTTTTTGGTCACGAAGTTCATACCTGTGACGTTACTGACTTTTTGTGTGACGTTACTGACGTCACTTGAACGTCTGTAGATCCACCAAAAATATGTTCTTCAGCGTAATCATAATTTCTATTGTTTCCTTGATCCTTGATCTTCAAATTCTTGGTTATGGCCTGAAAAATAAATCGCTAGATTCGCTAAATTTCTTGAAAATATGAAGTAATCTCGAAAATCACTTCCAAATTTATGTGACGTTACTGACGACTTTAAACGCTTAAAACTGCGTAATCACAAGTGATAGACAAAACTTTAAGCATTAAATTTTCAACGAACAAAGTGTAGAGAGTAGCCACTGTCTACGCCTTATTCGTTACCAATACAATGAATCGTTCGACGCGATACCACGTGAACAACGTGAATATTTCTTAGTATACCAACCGTTCCACACATTTCTATCATCTTGAATCAGCATAAAAGTGGGCTTCAATACTTTTCATTCAAGCCATTACATGTGTTAATATCATATCGCTATCCAAAGTTATCGCACATTTCATATGAAGTTCGGGTGAAAAGTACCGACCACTTTTTGAAATTTTGACGGACTCAAAATGACTTATATCGATTGGACCAATGCAGCTTCTTTCTTGAATCACATAGAAGAAGATCATACGAAGAATTTAAGTGCTTGTCTTAATATGTTAATTTGTTTTGCGGGAATTTGCATTGAACTATTATAATAACCGAAGTGGAAATTCAAGGAAAATTCAAATAAATTCATGGGCCAAAAACCAAACTTGCGCAAATACGATCAGAATGAAACTTTTAGAATCTCATTTTTTCACCAAATAATGAAATCTCAGAAAGTTTGAAGTCAATCAGAAGCAGTGAAGAACCAATTAGCTGGCTAATTAGCCGCATAAGTGTATACTGGCTAACGAATGTGTAGACCAGTGAGAAAACTTCAGTAAGAACTGAACGCACTCATCTTAATTGACGTTTGCGATTGACATTTAAATCACCAGATCAGAGTTCAAATGAAACCAAACATGGACATTTCTTATTGAGTTTTTGAAAAAAAAATAACTCAAATTATAAAAATGACTTTTAAATTGAAAATTAATTGAAATATATTAATTTTGTTCAAAATTTGTATGATTTGAATCAGAATACGCAAATCAAAAATTATTGTACTTTGAATGTACTCATTTCACACAGATAGCTGGCTAACGATTGGCTTACACCAGTTGTTGGTGTAAGCCAAGGCTAAGACAATGCTGGCTAACGAAAAACCATCACTGATCAGAAGCGATTTACGGGTACCTCCCCTACAAAATTGTCGAAACTTTGCCTGAAATTACCCTTTTTTCACGATCAAAAATCGATGTAAAATCAATTGATTAGTACTGTTTTTTTATGTCACCTCCAGAGAGGATAAATTAAGGCTTTTAAAATCGTGATTAAGGCGCCTAAAAAGGCTCGAAAAATGGATAGAAAGGCTCGAGAATAGGCTCGCTAAAAAAGAGAATAAAACACAAAATGAACCAGTTTTGTCAATAACAAAGCAAAATTTTATTTATTTTCTCGATTGCATTGAACAATCAAATGTTGCTTAAGATTTTCAAATAGAAAATTTTTTCGTCGGTCAGAGAAAACAGTTTTGAAATCAGAAAATGATCTTCCCACATCGGTTGATGTTGTTGGTGCGTACTTAAATAGTACGATTTCACGCGGAGTCAAGTTTTTGACGTATTCTTGTGTTGGCTGAATATTGTTTTGCAAAACATCGTTAATTTCGAGCAGTTTTTTGTAGCCACAATTTCGCACTTTGAACACCTGTTGAAAATTGTCGTAAAATTCTTCTCGTGCCAATAGTTTCAAGTATGCTTCGATCGATTGGACGGTGTCGATGCTCTCAGCAAATGGAAGACTTTGCGTTTCGAGCTTAACAATTGCGGCTACAATTGATGCGAAATTACATTTAATGTACGCCAATTCAGTTTCAATGTCATTATGAGCGAATGCTTCCTTTTCCAAACCAATCGCGTCTGCGTCTTCATCAACAAATGTGTCAACTACAGATTTCACCGCTGCAAAATTGTCACAGTAGTAGATAACGGCATTTATCCATGTTCCCCATCGTGTAACTATCTATCGGTTATGAGTGTTTGTTTGGCTTTTTTTCCTATTTGTCCTATGCATTTGCCAATTCAACTGCCTTTTGGTGCATTTTTGAATCAATGTGCGCTTTTACATTCGATGTTTTTGTGACCGGTCAAAGCTGTTCCACAAAAATTACACAACAAAATCGAATTATCTGTGCGAAATGTTTCTTTATATTGGGCAACCATACGCGCACAAAATTCTTTGACAGTTTCTTTTGGTTTGCCCATGTTCCAAGTTGTTCTCACATATCAATTGAATGTAAAAGTTTGAAGTGATCGCAATAAAAGTCAACTCGGCAATGAGAATAAAATATAAATCATTTGGGAGAATAAGTATCGATTTCGATGCAAGTATATAACACCAATACATATCGAAGTCGATTGCTTTGTTTTAAATTTTGTCGCATGCACAAAATCAAGATATCTGGTCTTGTTTACAATTGAACAAAAAAAAACATAAACTCCAAACAATATTCACGTTGATTGCTCTTTGCCATTTTTTGGCAGTCTAGCGGTCAGCTGGTTGAGAATACAATATATGCAATACAGTTAGCAGAAATGATTAATCCGATTCTGTTTATAAAGCGATAAACAGAAACAGATTATTTTTTGATTATCATGCAAATCATTTTTAGTATGAGTTATTTTTCTCCAAATTAATATCTGTAAGTAATCGTATTTTACTGTACATGCGCGTGAAGAAATATAACGAATTATAACACTGATTTCTAATACCAACAAATTTCGCCCAGATGTTTCATTTGCACCAATTTCGCAACGAATGCCATTTTGAGCTAAAAATACCGTTTTAGGCTTGAAAATACCATTTTAGGCTTTTTCAGGCTTGAATCCGAAAAATTGACAAAAACCGAGGCTTAAGGCCCGAGCCTCCATTTATCCTCTCTGGTCTTATCATACCTATATTTTATGTTCTTTGGTCACAAGGTGGATAATATACCAAAACATGCGGTAAAGGTAAATAAAAAGACCTTAAAAATGAAGACCTATCTGAATAAATATAGCTCGGGAGACAGGTCCCAATTCAAGGTTTTAAGGTAGTTTTTGGTTGGAATTTTCTTTTTGTATGATTCTGCAACGAATAAGCTATTTGGTGACGTAAAATTCGAAAAAAGTCGGAAAAAAACCAGTCTATTAAAGGACATCATGCGTAAAATGTAACTTTTATGTAATAATCCATCCAAATGGTGCGTTCAAATGAGATTTTGAATGTTGAAGTTCTGAGGTTTTGAATGACTTTATCGCCATATCTGCGTTTAGCTAATGAAGTATCACATACTTCTACATGATGGTGGTTTTTACTTTTCCGCACACGAAGTGTGTGAGAAAAGTATAGCGATCGACGTGATAAAAAGTGTGCTAATTTTTGTTGTGTCCACGATAACTTTCGAACCGCTCGAGCGATTTCGCTTAAATTTGGCCAGGAGTCACAATTAGTAAATATCTTGGATGTATCAAAAGTTGGGCCAAATTGGACCAGTTCATCTGGTACTTTTGGGACATCATAGAAAATCACCCAAGGGTCCCCCCTTGGATTATGTCGAGAAAAAATGTCTTTTTTCATCAACCTAGAGTGGATTGTTGTATCGTTCTCACAAAGTTTTATAATATTGGGCAGTGTTAATTAACCATTTATGGTTTATAACACGATGGCCGACCATGATGGCCCAAAAACTACGATTTTTTGTTGTGTCCACGATAACTTTCGAACTGCTTGAACGATTTCGCTCAAATTTGGCCAGGAGTCACTATTAGTAAAAACCTTGGATGTATCAAAAGTTGGGCCAAATTGGACTAGTTCATCTGGTAATTTTCGGATGTCATAGAATTTCACCCAAGGGGGATTTTTTCGAAAAAAAATTTTTCTTGTTATCATAGAACGGATTTTTGATTTGTTTTAACACGATTTTATCATGTTAATCCGTGTTAAATGATTTATAACACGATGACCGACCATGATTGACTTTTTTTCTATTTTTTTTGAATTTTTCTTTCAACTTTTTTCATTTCAAAATGCATTTTCTGGTTTTTTATATCATTAAATGATTGGTCAACCATGATGGTCTTCTTTTTAATTTTTATTTTCAACTTTTTTTCATTTAAAAATATACTTTATGGGTTCTTTTACATGATTACTTTGGCTCTTTTTTGCGGTCAGCTGTCATTAAATATGATGGTGTTACAATATGCTGGCCATTATCTTTTATCTCATTTTTTTCATTCAAATGTATTTTATTGACCTGTACGCATATAAAAAAATACTTGTGCGGAAAAGTACGTTTTACGCTCGTAAAACTTTTTATTTATGAATTAATTACATACATATCGCACTTTTGAATTCCATAAGCTCTGAACGTGGATTCGTCACGGTCAACAAAAGTATGAGCCATGTAGAGGAAGAGGAAGAGATTTTCGTCGAATTAAATTAACGTTGGCATGCGACTTGTGACGAGTCATTTTAATCAATTCATTTGAAATTCGATTACGAATAACGAACGGACGTAAATAGGTGCTCATTTCGTGTTCAATCGTATGTGTGAATAGTCGTTTTTTCTCAATTTTCCTTCTTTTCTCGCCATTATTTTCAATTTGTGCTGAATAAATTAACATGGCCAAGTTCACAGTGCTTAAGTACAATCAGATATTCATATCTTGGCTTGGTATTCATTCGCACCATCTGAATGAGCCAACCAACGAATTTTTAAAATCGTTCAGATCCTATTATGTGTTGGTGTTCATGACGATTACAACTGTGACATGTGGATGGTTTTTCTT
>NW_022597455.1:0-1080 GCF_009176505.1 Sitodiplosis mosellana | reverse complement strand
TCACATGCAAAAAGATGTATCCGTTATGGCACACTTTGGTGATTCATGATAGCTAGCGGAAAGTCTAAATGCATAAAACTATTCTGTTAATGCGTCGTGCACTTCTATTAGTGAGACGTAAAAGAACGCAAGTTGGTCCAAATTCGTAGCAATAAAGAGAAGTATGTTTCATTGCAACTATTAATGGTTAAAAGAATGTATGTTCGTTTTTAGCGGGTCCTCGCGGTTTTTCACGGTTTCCGCGGAACTGATAAGAGATAACAACTTGGTGTCTTCGGCAAAGTTGTAGCACTCGAAGTCTTCTATAACACGGCTGAAGTCAGTTATTTCTTATCTCTAATCAGTTACGCGAAAAGCGCAAAAAATGATAAGAAAAAAAAAGTTCTATATAAAATTGGCTTTTTTATGTGCGCGATTTGCGCGCAACTGATAAGAGATAGATGTCTTTCATCTTTCTTTTCAGCAATGTTATAGAAGACCTCGAGTACTACAACTTTGCCGAAGGCACCAAGTTGTTATCTCTTATCAGTTCCGCGGAAACCGTGAAAAACCGCGGAGGCTAGACGGGATGCCAACATACTTCCTTTTAACGCAGATAGAATCAACAGAAAACATACTTTCCTTTTCAAAAATATAAATCAACAAAAAAACATACATTCTTTTACGTCTCACGAATAGATTTCATATTTTTAGAAAAATTCTTCAGTTTTATTGAACAATGAAATTCGATTAACATTTTTTGGACTTTGTCCACGCTTCTATCACTATTTGCCCACGATTATGCAACATTTTTGATGTAAATATTCGGATCTGATTCCGAGGGTAAGCGGATACCAACAATGGGTATTTTTTCGCCACCAGATTGAGCATAAAAGTCATCTCGGTATTTGACAGAGATGTTGTAGCCATTTTCGGAATTGATAAGATAGAAAAATGCTTCAATTGGTATTATTTTGGCTTTATTTTCATCCCAGCATTCAACTCGAAGTTCACTATTGACGAAAGCGTATTCTGTGACATTCTGCAGGTATGCTAACCTAAAAATATGCCTGCAGACTCGATCAAATGATGT
Source organism: Sitodiplosis mosellana (assembly GCF_009176505.1). NCBI lineage: Eukaryota > Metazoa > Arthropoda > Insecta > Diptera > Cecidomyiidae > Sitodiplosis > Sitodiplosis mosellana. The sequence goes on along the minus strand of NW_022597455.1, from coordinate 8 downwards.
AACTTTTT
>NW_022597454.1:0-1105 GCF_009176505.1 Sitodiplosis mosellana | reverse complement strand
TTCATATTGATCCAATAACAGATTGGTGTTTCACTTTGTTCGGCGATTTTTTTGCGTTTCGTATTCATCGGCGAAGAGTCAATACGTTGTTTTTATGCTCACGGGTTCATTTATCTGTTGGCTGTTTTGAGAAGAGAAAAACGGTTGTCGCCTATTTGCATGGTTTTCTTGTGGAACGTGTTGTTGCCGCGCCTCGAATCAAATGCTCACTGATAACCCACATTTTACCACATCTATTTCGACTACCAAAAAATTTCAATAAAGAATTCCTAATTTTTCGCGAGCGAACGTGACTTTGTAAAATGTCAAATATCCACACACTAGACTGTCGTACGGCACACAAGAAATCATCTGTGCATATTGATGCGCTTGATTTTCACTTCGATCGATTTTTTTTCTCCCTCGCTCCGTCGGAATTTTCATAATCTAGAATGGCAATTCACTGTCATGTGTGAAATATTAAAGTCAAAGCCCATTGTCAATGTGAACACACATCTTTTTCTATATATCAAAAATGCACAGCGCGTATGGAGTAAGCAATTTTCAATTCATTGTTTGATGATGACACATACACGAATATGTCAAGCGAATATTTGCGAGAGAGAGAGAGAGAGAGAGAGAGAGATCGGAATAAAATATCGCGGGTGCATCATCTGAATGAGAAATATCACAACGGATTTACGATTATGGGGCGGCGAATTTACCAAATGTATTCTTGATGGCATATGACACTCATCAATCGCGCGTTTCGTTCATTTTGACGCTCTAGGAATCCGTAATCCAACAACAAAGCGGAACAAAAATGTGCGTACGTTTTGTGCCTCAATGACTCAAGGCCCGAATCAAATCAATATATACGCCATTTGTTGACATTCCACTTCATTATCGTCCTTCGATACATTCAAACAGGACAAAAATGACGGCATCCGATTCACGAGACTGAGTTTTTTCTCGCTCTACATTTGTACATTCGTCCTTAATAGAAATACGAAATGTAAATAACATAATGTTACATTGTACAATAATGTGAATCCAGATAATAAACGCTGTGTTTAATGCAGGGAGTGTAACTCCGAGGAGGAGGAATGGTGAGGAGGTGAATGAG
>NW_022597453.1:0-4409 GCF_009176505.1 Sitodiplosis mosellana | reverse complement strand
TTTTTTTTTTTTAATGTTTTCAAACAATAACATGTACATCTGGAACAAATTCTAGCTGCAACAGAAATTGTTGTCACTCTAAAATGTGCTTCGACGGCCGAAATTCGGTCTGTACTCTGCGAATTTTGTAGATGGCACTGCGGGCTAAATGAATTATTGAGTTCTGTCAGCGCTATATAGACTTTTGACATTGCTCCCTTCGCCCGGTATTTGTCAAAACTATCATCCAAGAACACAAATAAACTCATTGTTTTATCTTAGGTTTTGTGAACGTCGCAGAAATTCTGATCAAACACCGTGCCAACGTCAATGCTACAAATAAATACAGAGTAACGCCACTGCATTTTGCTGCGCTCAATGGTAAATGCCCAAAACCCTTGCATTAGATCACAAACAAACTTTTTGTTTTGATTCATTCACACTCCAGATAATGTGAACGTCACAGAAGTTCTCATCAAACATCGTGCTGACGTCAATGCAAAAACCCCAATCGGAAACACGCCACTGCATTTTGCTGCGCTCAATGGTAAATGCCCAAAATCTATCCCATCAATCCCATCAACTAAAGTTTTGATCACAAAACCAACTTTTGATTTTGATTCATTCACATTCCAGGTAATATGAATGTGGCAGAGATCCTCATCAATCGCCGTGCCAACGTTAATGTTACTAATAGTGGGGGAAAAGCTCCACTTCATTTGGCAGCGCGAAATGGTAATCGCACAAACTCGACAAGTTTAACTCGTATTTTGAAACAGAAACAATTTTTTATTTTGAGTATTTCACGCTTCAGGCTATGTGAACGTCATAGAAATACTCATCAAGCACCGTGCTAACATCAATGCAAAAACCCTAATCGGAGATACGCCACTTCATATATGTGCGCAAAATGGTAGCTATCCAAACTCTTTACTAAACTCTAACTTTAGAAAAAGTTTAGACTTAGCAATCAATTTTGGATTTTAAATAAAATCAAACAAATCTTGATTTTAATTTTAAAACTACTTCAAATGAAATCAATGTACAGTACGATCTTGATTATCCGTCACTCTATTAACCGTCACTTCTGTTAACCGTCATCGTTCGCCGAGGCATATTTTTTCATTTTCGGTTCAAAGTGAATTGATGACGTTCATAATGAAAAAAAAACGCTGCTTATCGTTGTATTTCATTTCATCTGTTCAATTTTTTGCTTTGAAAAGCAAAAAGACACATTTCTATATGATCTAGCTGTGTTTGTTTTTATTTCATTTTGGAGATTATTCATAAATCGCAACGTTTTTTTCAGTTTACATATGACACCCATAGAATGACTAGGGGAATATCACACTTAGATTATTTCCAATATTTCAACAAAATTCAATATATCTCTAAGAATCTGTCGTATTAAATATTGTGGATATCTGTGATTATGAATGATATTTAAATGTATTTACTTGGATTTAATGCCAAAAATCTCAAATATCTCCAAAATCTACAAAAATCTGATTTATTTATTCGAAATATTCGAAAATATATCATACAATTGATGTTTATTTCAAATGTCTCAAATATCTCACAAGATTCAGGAGCGTGATATTCCCCTAGTAGAATGAAAGAACAACTTATGAGCTCTTTATCCATAACTGTGACGGAAAAAAACTTAAAGCAAAAAAGAGACAAATAAAGTTGCGAGCAAAAGTGACACAACTCAGCATTGAGCTGAAAAGACGTTTTTTTGCATTTTTCTCGCTACTACTTAATAAAATTTGTCTCTTAGATTATAATACGTACACATCATACCGAACCAAGTTGCAAGGAATCGACTAGATTCTACTGTTTGTCGAGTTCTTATCTAGTTTATTGTTAAGCACATCTGTACGGCTAATCGCAATAAATCCTAATCTAAGCATTTGCATTACCAATTTGGTCAACATTTGGTGTCAATTTTTCGATAAAAATTTAGTCGGAGTTTCCATTTCAATCGTTTACAAATCTCTTCTTTAAATCAGAATCCGTTTTGTCTCTTCGATGCATTTGGACAAAAATAATGGTATTTCTTGGTGAAAAGGGTAATTAGTGTGAGCGTCAATTTAATCCTTTAAGCCAGTACGGAGATTTTTTTACACATAACATGGTATAACTTACTTAGAATACAGAATGAGAATAGTTTTTGGTTAGCATTTGAACCCAAAATTTATTCCTATAATTTGAATTATCTCATTTGGTTCAAATATTTCCCGTTATAAAAAACCAAGAAAAACGTAGACTGAACACAGTGATACACAGATCGTCAAAGGTGAAACTTGTGTGGCTTAGATTCAAACATTGAAATCAGTTGAATTTATTCAATTTGAAGGAAGCAGAAAATTTCTCTCTTCGTACAATATTTATTCATTGTCTGTCGAGTAGTTTGATTAACAAACAGAGAGAAAATATCAATTGTGAAATAAAGTTCGAATTACAGAAGGTGGATCCATTTTTCGACATTCTTCAAAGGAATGAGTCATAAATTGCCAGAAATATCAGTGCATCAAAAAGTGGAAGGATGATACTAACGGGACTGAACATTGACTGCCTCGAGAACATCTTGGGGTATCTGGAGTTTGAGAATCTTCTGAGCGCGGCCAGTTCAAACAAGCGACTGAACCAAGCGGCTAACTTCATTTTCGATCGTGAACATAGTGGAAAACTGCTTTCCTTTGAGGACATGCATTTATCGCGAGATCGATCATTTCAACTGTATGATGATGACATTTTCATTCAGGACTTGAAAACCAGTTTACAATTTCTACGCTGTTTCGGGCACTTGGTGTCCAGCATCCATTTTTCATTAACAAAACAACCGCAAATTGAATTCGACCAACATGTTTTGAATTACATCAACGAATATTGTTCAGACTCTTTAACCAATATCATAATTGGAAATTATAATTTTGTTTTATTTGAAAATGATATAATTATCGAAAATGGTCGAAAGGTGTTGGAGCATCTACAGAAACCATTTCCTAAAGTTCAAGATGTAGTTTTGTATAATTGTCATGTTGCTGATAAGGACACTTTCAATCGATTGTTTCCAAATGTTAGAAAACTATGGCTCCAGTTAACCATGATCAATGAAAAATCATTTTTTGTCAACACAAATCACTTTTCGAATTTGAAATCATTGAATATTCGCGACAGTAGTTGGCGTGCCATATTATGCGGCGATACCATAGCTCCCATTTTGCGCTTGAATCCACAACTCGAAGAAATAATGTTCTTCATGAAAAAGCCGCTTTTAGATTCCATTGACTTTCAGAATGCGCTTAAAACTTTAAAAAATCTTCAGACGTTATCATTTTGGAAAAAACCATTATACACTAATTCAATTGATAGTGTAATTTGTTTGGAAAATGTGAAAGAGTTTAGTTTATATGTTGACAGTAATAGTACAGCGGGAATACCATTTTCATTTGCTCAACTAAATAAGTTAAAGATGGAATTTTCCACACAGTTGAATGTTGCGTTCTTCAATTTTATCGATAAACATCCTACAATAAAAGAATTAAAGGTTGTGGCTAAGAGTTTAAGTGCAATAGATCAGTCGAAAATAGCGAAATCACTACCGTCGCTGAAGGAAATATGGTTGTCTAGGTGCAAAATGACACCTAATGAAGCAACTCACTTTATGTCAAAGTTTCAAAGTCTGGACGATTTTATCTTCGATTTAAATGGTGATTATGATGCATTTCAGGCGAGCGTAAGTAATGAATTGGAATGTGTAATGTTAGCTTCTCATATGATTCGTGTGAGAAGACAAATTCCTAACGCAAAAAGACACAAGATATGTTAAGCACACAAGCCCTTTGATATTCTTTGCGCATAAGTAGATGGAAATAGTGTCGATTGGTGGGCTATTTCATTAGGTCAATTCCTCAATAAACGATTTTTTTTCTCTTTTCTATTGTATTTTATTTAACAATTTTACATTTTCAGTATGTATCTCAAGGAGACTCTTCTTCATCATTCTATATAAAAAAAAATATACTAATGTCATAATATCCATGTGTACTTCTAATAATCAAATCACATCATTTCATGTACTCCTTTATAATATAAAATAAATGTAAATTGCAAATATTTCTTCAATAAATTCTATTCTCTTATTCAAAAATTTAAAGCTTTTCTATTTTAAATTTCATTTAAATTGAATGAATACCCAATCATTTTACTTTTTCGCGCGCCCATGTCGTGAGTAAAAGTATTGTTATCACTCCAAAACCTTGGTACCCAAAAAACCATTTTTCTATCCATTTTCGACCACAAAAAGCACGATACAGTGGTATTTTACTATGTTGATGTGGGTGTGTCGTACCCTGTACGCTGTGCGCTGTACGCAAAAATTTGTTAGCACGATTGCTCAAATACCAGAATAGGAAACGAAATTC
>NW_022597452.1:0-1280 GCF_009176505.1 Sitodiplosis mosellana | reverse complement strand
TTGTGCTGCTAGAAAATGCGATGGCCAGCGTAACTATTGAGCGAGTCTTCGCATGAAAAGATCCGATTTTACGCGACGTTTGCACTTACATAAAGGCATGTGCGTAAAACCGGCTCTTTTCATTCGATTCAACGCGACGCTCGATAGGGACAATCGACGAAATGTCAAAGTGATTGCCCAGTTGTCATTGGTTTCCAGGCTGTGATTTTATTGGACCAAATCCGAGCAATGATAACGCATTGTCACTATGCAAACACATTTATCGTCATATATAAGCTAAAACAATCTAATTCCATTTGCACAAAGCGATGCTAAATACACAAATATCCATTCGAACTATTGTCACTTCATTGTTATTGCAATAAACTGTGAATGATCTGCGTCAAAGTGATACAATTTGGTAATTAAATTGAGATAACATACAACAGTATACAGATAACTTCCGCAAATCCAGGTTTTAGAATGTTTTGTTGTCATGACAAATGGAACTCTTAACGGTTGCATGGGAAAGTTGCACAATCCACCAGACGCAGAATGCGAACACATATTCTTAGTAATTATATTTCTTTAATCTGATAATGTTTCAACGCGGGAATCGCACTGAATTTGAAGAGCAATGGAAAAATAAATCAACGTTGTGAAATTCGCCGACATATGAAAAAAATTGTCTCCATAAAAACTTTTGCTACCGGATAAGATTTGATTACTGATAATGACTCTTCGTTAACTTATCTAAAGCGGTAAATTTCAAGTGTTAGTAAACAAATAAAAGAGCTTGATCGCTATGGAATCATACACAATGAAAACCACTGCACGTGGTGTTAATTGAACACCAATTCAGGTTGTAAATCAAATTAATTCTGCGTCGTTTGTGCATTGTTCATTACATTTCGTTTTATGCTAATTGTTGCGATTACATTTGCTCAAAGTAAATTGTCTGCGAGTTTCGCGTAAGCCAATTGTCGATATCTAAAAGTAATTCCACTTCTAATTTTACAAAAAGTGACGTAGTGGGTAATGATGGGGCAACGTATTTGACATTCGTTCGGCTATCGATCCGTTAATTTTGTGAACGTTCTAATTATACGCCTCTTCATTGTTGAATCAACGACAAAAGGTATTTTCACATTGCATAGGATAAACCCAATGAGCAACAAAAAACAATAAGATAATTGAACCCGTGAGCATAAAAACGAATTACAAAAAAAATCGCCGATCAAAACGTAACATAGGCAGTCATTGTTATATCGCTCTCAGCATCTCGTAAGATAACTGAGACG
>NW_022597451.1:0-6977 GCF_009176505.1 Sitodiplosis mosellana | reverse complement strand
TTTAAAGTGGTTAATGTTCTAAAATTTCTCAGGAATAGTGTGAAGTCCACCTTCCTCATTCGGTTGAAAGACAAATCGAGTGTCTTCAGTTTAGTTTGATGGTAAAAAGTGTTGAAGCAAAAGTTCGATAGATTGGTGTTGCTGAGATTGAGATACTGCAGATTAAGCAACTTTTTGAAGGTTTTTGCTTTTAATTTTCCGATAAAGTTTGACGATGCATCTAGTGTTTGTAAAGCGGGTCCGAATAGATCTATCAATTCCGCCGTATTCTTGAAATGATTCCCAGAAATATTGAAATAAATTAATTTCTGAAAATGTTCCTTCAAACAGTGTAACTCAGAGTTATCGTTTGGTATTTGAAAAATGACATCTTTTTTTCCTTTATCCACATGCATTTGGAACGAATCGCCCATACAACTTGTATCGATCTCTTTAACATTTTCCCATGAAACTTCGATCAAAATTGAACTCATCAATAGCAAAAGTACATTACAATCGAATCGTTCTATTGGATTTCTATCCATGTACAGCTCTTGCAATTTCTTGCCATTTCGATAGAACGGGAGATGATGCATCGTGTCTGAAGAGATTTTCGACAGCTGCGTTTGTTTCAAATTCAAATATTTCAAATTTTCGAACTTTTCGAAGATGTTGGCGTCTAATTTGCGTAGAAAGTTTAAAGACACGTCCAATATTTCGATGGATGATCCCAGCAATGCGATTATTTGAGGTGTATTTTCGAGCTCGTTGCTGGAGATATTCAAATATTTGACATTTTGTAACGTTTCTTTGCGACATTTCAGTTCGGAGTAGCGATTTAAGTGATTTAAAACTCGGAATATGATCCCTTTGACATCCAAGTCGATTTTTAACGCATTCTCCATGCAGCTTGTATCAATTTCTTTGATATGATCACAGGAAACTTGAACTGCAACTGATTTCTTAAGCAGTGTAAAAATGTTACAATCGAAACGAACAATCGGGTTGCTCTCTAAATTCAGTGACTCTAAATTTTTGTTGTGCGTGGAAAACGAAACATTCTGCAACTGGTCGAAATTGATGGCGCTCAGGTTTGTACTTTTCACATTCAAACTTTTTAAATTGATGAATTTTTCAAAAGTCTGCACATTTAATTTCTCCATAAAATTCGATGACACATCCAATGTTTCAATTGATGATCCCAATAAATCAACGATCTGTGCAGTGTTTTCGATGTGATTTCCAGAGATATTCAAGTAATTTAAGCTTTCAAAACTTTCCTTTATTATGATTAGCTTGGAATTACTTTCAGTTAAACGGAAAAGCACCTCATTTTCGTTTACTAAATCAACTTGAACGGAACCTCCTAAAGAACTTACATCAAGTCGCGAAATATGGTTCAGTGTAATATTCACTGAAGCTGATTTCATGAAATTGGGAAGAAAATCAAACGTTTGCAACGGGTTGTTATCCAATCGTAGTACTTTTAATTTGTGATTATTGTTGAACAGGTTCTTGTTGATAGTTCTTATTAAATTACTGCTCAAATCTACTGAATGCAGTTCATTGAGGTCTTTAAAGATGGCACTATTCAATACTGAGATTTGATTATGCGAAAAGTTGATTTTGGTTAATTTTGCAGCTCCTTTGAAATAAACTTCATCAACTGAAGTGAATTTATTGTATGAAAAATCTACGTCCGTGATATTTGGTGTATTAGAGAACAGGCCACTCGGAATGCTTGGGAGTAGGTTATGCGATGCATTCAGTATTTCCAACTTCCTTAGATTTAAAATTTTGGAATTTAAATATGTCACTCCGTAAAATGAAAAATCAAATTCACGTAAATTTTCGAAAGTTTTGAAAAGATCTTCATTGAATCCTGATCCTCTACAGCTACCAATTTTTAGTGCTTTCAATTTGGCTCTATTGGTTGCCCACAAATTATCTTTGAAAAGTAATTGGTAACAGTTGCTTTTTGGATATGTTCCATTAAAACTTTCACACACGAATGTCACTGCTTGATCAACACCGTTAACGTAGAAACAGTCGGTAATTGAGCTTGAGCCTGCAGTAACTAAATTTATATAGATCAGAAAAACAAAACAAAAAATTCTGTATTTCATTTTGCTTGATTTTGATTCAAAACGAAATAAAACGAAGTGTAGATGCTTCCGCTGCATAAGTATAACTAAACTCTAAGAAAAAATTAAATAAATTACACTACACTTTAAACTCTTAATCTCAATGGTCAAGAGTCATGCTCAAAATTGCCGATTATCTGATCATACGAATGAAGCATAAACTTTGACTCCACAAAACGGATACAATGAAATATAAATTTATGGAAGAAATTGTCTATATCTTAATAGGAAACACTTATCTTGAAAAATGAGATAAATACATCTTAAATTAAATGAAAATAAATTGTGGTGTCAGTAACAGCTTGTTTTTACAGCAGTATTTTTTTCGCATTCATTCGACCAAAACATAGGAACTGCTTCATTTCAATCGATAAAGAGTGAATCGTCATTTTCATCGGAAAGAGCTATGTCAACAGTTTTGAACAAATCTTTGCCTCACTACTCGTACATCCGTCATTGCCCAGATAACTTTCAAATAAAAATAGATCTCTTGAACGATGCTCGCCAATCTCCCCATCCCACATATTTATTCACTGTCTTATATTACATACATTATGCATGAACTAAGTTCATTGACTGTAATCGACGATAAATTGTAAGTTTTTGTATGAAACAGTGCAGCTCATGTACAGCTCAGGTTTAATAATAATTGCTAAGAAAATATTCATCAATCTAAAACCGATCGATTTTTTTGAATGCATAATTTATAATTTGTATTTTCTTATGTGTCATCAACGAATTATATTATAAATTGAACAAAAAATCCGTTCTCATTTTAAACTCTCGTCTCGACAAATATAATAAAACGTGTCATTTACCAAATTATCATGTCTGGCTTAAAAATTGATTTTTTTGCTACTTTAAAGTTTGATATATTTCTGAATGAACATTTAAAACGGAAAAAGTTGTTATAACACCTAGATATTAACACAACATAAAAAAATAATTTATTCAATGCATGTACTTCGAAACTATTTTCTTATTTTCAACGATAATAAGTGCTTAAAGCAGACATCGTTGAAATATAAAACTTTTGCAGACGGCGGCAACGACGAACCGCCCAAATAAAATTGGTCAATGACCAGAATTAAGACCACTGAACATTAATATTAATTTCAATAAACTGGTATAAATACAAGAATCTCAGACACTTTGACGACAGTTCAAAGAAGAATATTTTCAAGAGACGTAGCCAAAATATATTGTAAAAATCCGATTATCCTTGGTTGAAACAAAGTGTTTCTGTCACAAAATGCCAGTGTTGTTATTTAATCAAATGTTTTTTACTCGAATTTTTCTATTAAAATCAGAAAAATATCGAAGTGTCCGTACAAAACTGAATACCACTGTGTTTCTATCACTGGAGCTCTTTTTAGTGATACCTTCAATGGTGTACTTTTTGCAAAACATTCGAAATCTTCGCAAAGCCACCGAATCGATTTATGGCATAACGGCACATACGTAAGCAAAATGACTCGTTAGTAAAAATGAGACGGAAACACTTTTTTAACTGAAATTGGTTTTAATGTAGCATCAGTTTCGGAATGTACTGTCACTTCTTGTGGAATTGTAACACAGTCGTTCAACTTTTGAATGAGCTAGATGAAATTGTTGAATCGAGTACGTATTTTGTGACATTTTTCAAAAATAAATAGATGAACATTCAAATAAAAAAAATTAAACGGCAATCATTTTCAATGTACATTGAAAATTGTATGCAATTGGAATGATATAAGCAGAAAATTCCTAAACCATAGCCTCATACTCCCAATTCAAACGGATTAATTTTTTTTGTTTCAGGATCAAATCGTTCCTTTGTCAAGAATTATGAAGCAGTCGAGAGAAGAATCACCAAAATTTCGAAACGTTTCACTTTTTTGATATTCTTCGTGTGCAGCATAGTTTTATTGATGCCAATATTTATGGCCACCATTTTTATTATGAAGGGAGACTTTCAGAAGGATCAACTGTTTCTGCCGTTTAAAATGATGTCAGAGTAGATTTATTTTTTCCTTCATTTCAATTTTCTTTCAAATTCAAATTTCAATCAAGCAGACATTCCGTGTTGCTTAATATCGAGCTCTTGTATTCGCAGCCAGCTATTTCTTGCAGTTTTACACTGCCAATACATTTCCTCCTTTTGTTTTGTTTATTTACCGTTATTTGTCAACAAGTCTGTCTATATCAACAGATTACCTTTCGACTGTACATAGTATATGTCCATAAGAAGTGGGTAGAGACAATGCAAAAAGAAAGGCAGATTTATTTACAAACAACAAAAAATAAACAAAACAAAAATCCCCATAAGGAAATGTATTAGCAACGTAAAACTGCGAGAAATAGCTGGCTGCGAATAAAAGAGCCACGCTCGGTATTAAGCAGTACAACTTTTTAAGATTTTTCACCCGAAAAAAACAGATTACCTTTCGACCAAAAATCTGTGCCTGGATTTTTGTCTGGCATTCTCGTTGAATTAATTGCTGGATGGAAATTTTCTGCCGTTTTATGTTCGATCAATACTTTTTATATTGGCGTTTGCTGGTATGTCGAAGCATGCATCAATGATTTACAAAGCATTTTCGATGAAATTGATGCATTTCTAACGGCAAATGACGGCGATGAAAACAATGACAATGGTTTAACAAAATTTACCTTGAGACGGAGTTTACTTGAAGCTGTTGATTTTCATAAGAGAATTTTAAGGTGAGTTAAACTAGAAAAAGACCTTTCGAACAATATTTCATTATAATGTTACACATTGATAGATGATTCATCTTTGATTACCCGAAATCTACATTTTTTTGTGCAAAAATTGAGTTATTTTCATAATTTAAACTAAATTAAAAGAAAAAGTTTTGAAAATGGTTCTATTTTCCAAACAGTTTGATCGAAAACTTTGCCTCTCTTGTCGATGGAGTGATTTTTTTGACCTTTAGCGGGGGAACTGTGTGGCTATCTACATCGATGGCACAGTTTATGGTAAATGATAACTTTTTTCGAACTTTTATTCAATGTAAATTTATTGTTCAATAAAATTTTTCATTCATTTTTCTTACAAAGGACATCAATATTAAACTGTTCCAGCCAGCGGTTTCGAATTTCTTGATTTTGGTTTGGTTGTTCGTTTATTGTTTTTACGGTAATTTGATCACATGGAAATGTTTGCAAGTTGCTGATTTTGCTTATCACTCGAAATTCTACAATTATCCGAATGATCTTAAGATTTTCACATTACTTATGATGGAAAGATCGCAACGTCCGTTTTATATTACCGGCTATAAGATCACTAAGTGCTCGTTGGAAAGCTATACACGGGTAAGTTGAACTTGAATTGATTTTAATTGAATTTGATTACGCGAATCCGTTTTGTATTTATTGTAAGAGTAACAAAAATATCTTGATTTTTCAGTTTTTGAACACAGCCCTGTCATTTTACATGCTCTTCAGAAACCTTTGGTGAATATTGATACAAGAGGAATCAACAGGGGAATCAAATGATATCTATCTTGTTGTTTACTGTTACACTTATACGCACTAAGCACATGAAAATTGTTTCGATTCACCTTCAAGCCAAAAAACAGCTATAGTTTTTGGAGTGAGAGCAGTGACTTTTTTTTGGCCCGCTCGCGTTCGGGTTCGATTTTATTCAGCGTCCCTTGAAGCGCTCTCATGCCTTTCTTTCAAATCCAATCATAAGCAGTGCTTAATAAGCACCCAGAGATCGACCGCCTTCGGTGTTCTCGCGACCGGGTGCAATGCATTGAATGAGCCGTTCGCTTCCTGGTAAAAAAAAAGTCCCTGGGTGACATTCAAAGTTTTCACTCGCACCATACACAACTAGCACAACATTGAAATATGACAGCAGTAAGTGTGAGAGGGATAAAATTCCTCCCAGATCCATGTATTTTCAAATTGAATGGCGTTACAATCGAACTGAATGATATCGCGTATTTTTCAAGTGTATGAATATTTTCATCAGATATTTTTCGTGTATGCACAATGCACATGCACAATGCACATGCACAATACCCATCAACAACAAGTAAATAAAACATGCATTTCTTTCTAAACTGATAGTACAATTGAAGTTAATCACAACCGAACATACAAAACATAGGCAGCTATATCAGCTTTTATTATCTTCTTATGTCAAACCTACTTCATATCAATTATGAACCGAAATAAATACATTGTCAACATAGATAAAGTGTTGTGAATTCAATAAACTGTAAAATGAAAATATGGTTCTCTGAAAAATTAGCGGATTTATCGGAACTCAGATGAGTTAGATAGATTTATCGACATTCCTAGCACAAAGTAATTCCTATAAATTGGATAGATTCTTCCGAATCGGAATAAAAGTTCCGTTTACATTTTCTGAGAGAAGTATCCCAAATGTATGAACAACAATCAAAGCTTGTTCAGAATCAACGATGGAATAGATTTTGAGTCCAAAGTCAAGAATTTACTTTGAATATTGATATCTGTGAATGCGAGATAGCTGAGTATAGAAATTTAACACTAAGGTTGGTTGGATTTAATTTTGTAAATTGCTAGCTAACTAAATTTATTTGAGAATGTTAACAAAATTAAACTCTTCCCACTCTCAGCTTTGTTATTTTTGATAGTGTTTTAGTTTGGGTGAAGCTCGATAAGTAACTGATAAGGAATACGAATTTCAATGTAGCGATAACACTACAGACAAAGGCAGATAATTGAACATATGTACTAGGTCGTATACGATTATTGTTTGAATTTATTGTTATTATTACTGTTTTTATAAATTCAAAACCGGTCGATTGCCTTATCTGCATTTTTAAATTGAACCCGTGAGCATAAAAACGACTTATTAAA
>NW_022597450.1:0-1848 GCF_009176505.1 Sitodiplosis mosellana | reverse complement strand
ATCGCTGAAAGTATTTATTTTTCTGCCAATTTGAAATTGAGTGAGCATGCAAAAAACAAAAGATTTTCAATTGGAAATGAAGAAAATTTGTATTCTATTTTAGTTTTGTTCTTTCGTTATGTAAAAAATTAATTCTGATGATGAACAAAAAGTGAATTAAACATTCTTCATGTAATTATTTCATTATGTAATCAACGTTTTCAATCGTCTTCTATCAACTATTTATGGAAATATTTGCATAGTGATTCGGTAATTCTGCATTTCCATATAAATATATTTTATAGTTGAAACTTTTTATTAAACATTTATTATAACATTATTTAAATCAAATATAAAAGCATGCAAAAATCCATTTGGCTACACACTGTTATCAAGTATCACTGCGAAAAAACACACTTTTTATGAAAAAATAGCTGGTGGTTTCAAACTTTTGCATGAATAATATATTTGAAAAAACACACTCTTTATGAAAAAATAGCTGGTGGTTTCAAACTTTTGCATGAATAATATATTTATTAATTATTATCAGCTAACGCTGTAGAACGAGCATGTATGTACTCTGTATACTTTGAATGCTTAAAACAAACGAGAATAGTCGGTTTTTGTCTATAACCCTGCACTTTTTGGAGCGTTTTGTAGTTTATTACATGCGTTGAGGTTTCTTACGTAATAAACGTAAGATACATATTTCTTACGTAAATTACTTTCACGTCGCTCGAAATACGAAAATTTACCAACCCAGGCACATATTGACACAACAGTATAGCAGAATATCGGCCGTTTTGAACGAAATTCAAAGTAGCACGCAGATGATTTTCAACTTTGTTGAGGGTTCACGGTGCTACACGCCATATCAATCACAGCGAGTGAATATTTCACCGCCGCAGTATCCGCAATATCCGATGGCTCCGTATCCATATTTTATACCAACACCGCAAGCGATATTCGCGCAGCGCCTTAGCGTAGAGCAGCCGATACGCGATTCACCCCGTTCACCGTCACCCGAATTAGCGTCAAATCGTGGTTCACCTCGCGCTCCGTCATCGACATCTGCTGAACGTGCCACATCACCATCACCATCACCATCACCGTCGCAAGTATCTACGTTCTACGATGAATCCATCGATGAAATAAATGTTGTTGACTCTGAGCCCGAAGAGAACGGCCAACGTATCGACTCGGAAGATTTGCTTAACATCCCTAACTACCAATTAGAAGACTCTGATGAGGAAAATTGGCCAATTTCCTGACAAATGGAAGCGCTCGAGTGTATCACCCATCTTCAAAAAGGGGGCGAGATCAAAGATTGAAAATTATCGTTGCATTGCAAAGCTCCAAACTGTGGCGAAGTTCTTTGAGCATTTGGTGAACGTCAAACTTCTGTCACTGATACAGGACAAAATCACCAAAAAGCAACACGGCTTTATGAAATCCAGATCCACTGCATCTAATCTCACCGAATTTACCTACTATGCCCAGGGAGGCATAAATTCAGGTGCGCAAGTGGACGTTCTCTACACGGATTTCAGTAAAGCGTTTGACAGAGTTAACCACAAGAGATTGATTCTGAAACTCAGATCGTTCAATCTACCAGACAATCTTCTTGCTTGGATTGAATCATACCTGTCAAACAGAACGCAATTCGTCAAGTATGGAAACAGCGACTCGAACGAATTCAGCGTATCATCTGGCGTACCACAGGGAAGTCATCTCGGACCCACACTATTTTTGTTGTTCATAAATGACATAGTGGACGAGATGGACGACGTGTTCATTTCCTTATTCGCCGATGATGTAAAAATCGCCAAAATCATCCACTCGAGCATCGATGCTGCAGTGCTACAGAGG
>NW_022597449.1:0-1352 GCF_009176505.1 Sitodiplosis mosellana | reverse complement strand
CGATATAAAGCGGTGTTGAGGAAAGTGTATTTTCCGAGGCTTATTGCAGGGAAACTGGACGTTGGACTTTGATGAAACTTTGCCGACGCTATGCCTTCTTACGTCAACGCCAACTGGTGCAAGAACAAGTACTACAAGCACAACGTACGTCAAATTCAAAAGCTTGTATACAAATATATACATGTGTCAATTGCTTATTGAGCGGTTTTCTGTTCTCGAGAAATATTTTGAGTTTATTTTTATTAAAAAGCGCAAAATTTTTTTTTCAATGCAAGAATTTAATCTTGTTATTTTAAAACGTAAAAAACATTTTTCTCGTGTTTTTGCGTGTTTTTGTCAACACAAGAGTAACTTAAGAATTGCGAACAAATGTCAGTTCATTTGTTGACGTTCCACGTTCCGATTGTTTCAATTACAACATGAAGTGACATTTGTCGCAGTTATTCATGTTGCTGAAAACACGTGAAAACACAAAAATTTCATTTAATTTTATATTTAATGGATCTAAAATATTAGAATAATTTTTTTTTATTGAAATATGTTTTTTTGAGTTTTTCTCTTCAAGTGATTGCTATATTTATACAAACGTGGTATTTCATTGTGTGGTTTGTGTTTGTTTTGGTTTGTTTATTGGCTGATTCATGTTGACACAATGATTCTAATAGTCATATGCTGTGCAATTGAGGCTTGAAATATTTTTTTTTCTCCTTTGGAAAAAATATCAATGGAATAAGAGAGATATCAGTGTAATGCAAACAGATTTTTATGTTTTTATGTGAAAGAACTACTATTCAAAACAGGCAATAACAGTATACCCAACGTGTAAGCTTTTAATACTATTGGTATACAACGGTTGTATTACATGTTCTTGCACCAGTTAGCGCTTCTGGGCTCATTTATATGGGAACTGTCAAGAAGGCGCAGTGTCGAACTTTGCCAGATGATGGGCCTTGATATGCCCTATCCATTGATATATAGCTTATATGCCGGTCAACGCTGTGAAGGGTACCTCTAGTGTATCGATTTGTAATCAAAGTGATATAAGTTGAATTACAGACATATATCTGGGGTGTCTAGGTATGGAATCCACAAACACTCCAAACGGTTTTGGATAGCTTTTAAAAAGACCTTTCAAACGGTATATATATGTTGGTGATCCATGATGATTTTGGGGTAGCTCTAGTGTATCGATATGAAGCTCTATTACCAAAAAACGTTGAAAATTCAACTTTTAACCCTCTTTATGGGGAAACTGGGTGTTGGACCTTGATGAAAATGTGCCAGAATGTGGACCTGGGTATCCTCTATCAAACGGTATATAGCTTATATGCCGGTCAACACTGTGAATGGTA
>NW_022597448.1:0-1342 GCF_009176505.1 Sitodiplosis mosellana | reverse complement strand
TGAACTTAAATTCAAATGTTCAATTAAGCAACGGCTATGAAAACCAACTCTTTTTGGTTCAATTTTTGCATAGTTTGCAATCGAAATAATATTTGTCGAAAATGCGATCAACTTTGCGAGTCATGCTCAAAACGCAAAAAAGGTTTTGTATACAAAAGTGATATGAACCCGTGAGCATAAAAACAACGTATTGACTCTTCGCCGATGAATACGAAACGCAAAAAAATCGCCGAACAAAGTGAAACACCAATCTGTTATTGGATCAATATGAAGCATGAAATCGTTGGCTACTATTTTATTCACGTTGCGCTTTGTTTCGAAACGCGGCAAGTGTTTCATTTTGTTCCAGTAACAGAACGTTGTATCACTTTGTTCGGCGACGCGCTCAATGTACTGTTTTGGAAAAATATGCATGATTTGATACAGTTTTGAGTCCATTGGTATATTAAACTATTCATTTTAACACAACACCCATTCTATTTCGCTCACACTTACGTGCACTTTAACGTTGCTGAAACATGTACGTTCTTGTTTCTTTACTGCGCACATCTTTTTAACAGTAAAGCAGACTACTTTGTTATACGGGTAAAAATTGCACGTAAGTGTGAGCGAAATAGAATGGGTGTTGTGCGTCCGTGTTTTGGCCATGTATAGATTTCACTATATTAACCAATGTATTCACAGCGGCGTGAACCCGCGTTCCGAGGATTTCATACAAACTTCCCATGTAGACGATCCGAAATAGGCAACAGACGAAAAAAAAAGTTTAAATTTTTTTCGATTTTCATATAGTATTTTTTTCTGCTCTATTGGTGTTATCGGCACATCGAAATTCGCGCTCCTTATCAGTTAATTTTCACTTCATAGACAAATCACGACCAAAACCACCATTAAAATGAATCATCATACCAATGGACTCAAAAGTGTATCAAACATTTTTGTTTCAATTAAATTGAAACACAATTTCTATAGTCAGCCGATATTTCACGACTCACTTTCAAGCGAACAGAATTTATGTTGCACTCGCACAAAACTGTATCAAATCATGCATATTTTTTCAAAACAGTACATTGAGCGCGTCGCCGAACAAAGTGATATAACGTTCTGTCACTGGAACAAAATGAAACACTTGCCGCGCTTCGAAACAAAGCGCAACGTAAATAAAATAGTGGCCAACGATTTCATGTTTCATATTGATCCAATAACAGATTGGTGTTTCACTTTGTTCGGCGATTTTTTTGCGTTTCGTATTCATCGGCGAAGAGTCAATACGTTGTTTTTATGCTCACGGGTTCATATAATCGACATCTTTTGTAAACAAAAACTGACTATTCTGACATCT
>NW_022597447.1:0-1814 GCF_009176505.1 Sitodiplosis mosellana | reverse complement strand
ATTGATAGTTGGCAGTATATTTGAGGCTGTGAGAATGAAAATGGCAACACAGGAATAAACATTCTGAAACGCATCAAGAAAAAAAATCGCAAAAATGAATCATGAGTTCTGAATATGCAAAAGTGAAACATGAATTTACATGGGCAGCATAGGAGGTTCATGGTTCACTTTTGCGTATTCAGAACTCATGATTCACTTTTGCGAATTTTTTTTCTTGATGCGTTTCAGAATGTTTATTCCTGTATTGCCATTTTCATTCTCACAGCCTCATTTATATGGAAGTTTCATAGTTCAGCGTTCAGCGTCAAGATGTCGCTTAAATATAGCATAAACATGTGCTCCATAAAAACACATAGGGAAATTTTATCATTGAGGAGAGAAATGGCTGCACGAACGATCACATAAGAACTATTTCCTTGAGTCGCTTTTCAAATGTGTAAAGAGAACATTCAGTAGGCAATTGGTTGGCATGTTCGTAATAGAGCTCAGTGCAATTACGGTAAATGCTTTTGAGTCCAAGATTGGTACGTGCTCTCTCGAAACGCGGCCTTGTGTTAGTACTCATCGGATATCTATGGTTGCTTGTGCTGTTGACATGGTATCAAGTTTCCATTATTCTCTTTCGGATTTTGTAAATCATTGATATATTATTGTTATACTTATCAAATAAAAAAACTTCTTTCGAAGTAATTCCTCGTGACGAAAGCGAACACGAAACAGCTGATATCAATTTTGAAAAATCATTACGGTGCGATTCTGAAATTAGTTGGAAGAATGCAAAAAAAGCAAATCTAAATCGCTCCGAAATGATTTTTTAAAATTGATATCAGCTGTTTCGTGTTCGCTTTCGTCACTAGGAATTACTTCGAAAGAAGTTTTTTTTATTTGATATCAGTTGTTTTGTACCCGAAATTTTTTTCTTCAACAAAACCAACTAACACTAAACAAACACAAAGTGGTGTGTATTCAGTCCCGTAGCAACTAAGGGGCAAGGGGGGCTTTGCCCCCCACGTGTTTTCACTGCCCCACTCGTTTTTCTTATATATGAAAGCAATACCATAAGGAAAAATTAAAAAAAAAGGAAAAAAAATTAAAGACAATGGAAAACAAAAGTATATAGTTTTGACTGCATTCACAGTTTATTTATTCTGTTTTTCAATCACTCAAAACTTCTCGCGATTTGGCAAAAAACTACGAATAACATTTAATCATTTTTTTTAAATAATTGTACTTTACGATTTTCCAAAGCATTGAATCTTAAAAGAATTGTGTCCTTGTCCAAATAATCAGTCTGAAGTAATATCAGGTAGTACGTCTGATTGGTTTGAAATGTCGAAAAATGGTCTTGCTCCGGGTGATGTTTTCAACTCGCAATATTGTATGAAGAAAATGACATTTTCGACTTCAAATATGATTTTATTGGTTTTAATCGTAGAATTATTTCATATTTTAGCGAAATGAACAAAAATTTGCTCATTTCTTTACCAATTTATAGTAAAATTAGCGTTTTTTGTACAAATCATCATTTTGTATACTCCTTTAAATAAATTTCGGTCTTTTTGAAATATGAACAAATGTAAACCAGACTTCCTTACACTGAACACAGCGAACTCAGCAATGTAGCGAGCTCTGTAATGTGAGAGCTGTCAAAAAAATTTCTGCAAGTGAATTTGTCAATTTATTAGGACTGGTTCACACTGATTTCTCTGTTTTTCGCTATAATCATTTGATGTCAAATGGACCGAAATATATTTTAAGGAGTATACAAATGTGTCGCTGAGCATAAAAATGGGAATACAGATCTGTTACAGCAA
>NW_022597446.1:0-8063 GCF_009176505.1 Sitodiplosis mosellana | reverse complement strand
TTTTTCAGCGTGCCACCGGAATTATTTCGATAACTCAAGGAAGAGTGGATTGTGTGAGAAATAATTCCGGTGGCACGCTGAAAAATAGTGGAATCTCTCTCTTTCACTCCAATATGGTCTTATGTACGAAAAAAATAATTCCAAACGATTTTGGTGGAATTCTTAGAATTCCAGCCCTGATAGAAGAATGTCGAAAATGACAAGTGGCACGCATTATCAATGCGACATTGTTGTTGTTATGCGTACATCAATATTTTTGTTGTTACTTTAACGGCAATGGTTAATGGGGGGGCGAACAAGCTAAAAACAAGAGTGAAAACACTGGAAAACGGGAGCGAAAGAGAAAGATACAGAAATTGTGTAAATGGAAGAGCGGGGACTGTAGCAAACTGGAAAGTGGAAAAGAGAAAGAGAAATATAAATAAAAACAGAGAGAGAGATAGAGAAAGAAAAACACAATGTGAAAAAACTACACGCACAAAAATAGAACAATCGAAATATGTGTTGTGATCCAGCTGAAACTAGATTATAATTCGGGGCTGTTTTACCTTCAAGTTGAAGGCTTCAACGTTCCTTTTATTACATCGATTTTTATTAAGCATAATCAAACAACAAACACATTTTACTATTGTTAGGAAGAGAATTTTTTTTATCGTGAATGATGGAGGAGGGGGACAAGGACAAGGAGAGGGAAACGAATCGATTTGTTGTTGTGATTGATGTGGTGTTAAATCGAAATGTGCTGTTATGAGTAATGTCATAACCAACGATATATGTCGAGAGCAAGAGGATAGGAAAAATGAGGGAAAATTCTGTTTAAGCTCGGTCGCACGTACTTTTTTTTTGGAAGTCTAATTGAATTTCAAGTTGCTGAATCGCACACTTTAGCATGAAATTAGCTCTTTTTTTTTGCTCTCTCTATTTCTCGCTCTCACCCATCCGCTTTTTCTCTCTTACTCACTACTTCCCTACTCGCTCTCGCTTTCGCTCTCTATTAAATCCAATCAGCGATACCGAAAACACTTTGCAATCTGCGAAAAATGAAAATCGCGCACGCACACACACAAGCCACACATCTAATAGGCAAAGAAGAAAATTAGTACTCAATGGATGTGTATTCTATGCTCCGTAAACCACAGAATGGGAAAAAAGAATGATAGCAGTAAGCGAAAATTTTGGCAATTTGGTGTAAACAACAACCGAAATCGATAAGCTCCAACCATCAATATCGAATCATGTTTCGTTAAATCGAAATCATTCATTCGGATTGTTTTCAGTGTGTTTCGTGATATGTACGAATGACAACCGAAACGAAGGAGTGAGCGAGCGAAAGAGAGGGTGAAAGTGAGAGAGCGCAAGAGAGTAAGAGAGTCCGAGTGAGAGAGAGAGAGATAGAGAGAAAGAGTAGGAGCAAAAAAACCGATAGATCTAAATTGAATCGGAGAAAGAGTGTTGAACAATAGACAATGATAGATAAAATGGAACAAAACGGCAGTGAAAACGAAGAGGCTAAAGAAAGAGAATAAAAAGTCGTGTATCATTGAAAACAATTAGAGACACGCAATTACAGCGATTGTACGGTTGTACGGCCATAAGACGAAATTGTTGTCTGTTTAGTTTAGGTTGTTTTTGTTTCAATTGCAACACGAACACTTTGAACGAAAGCGAAAGCGAAAGCGGCCAAACGAAATTAAATGTTAATGAAATAACAAGTGGTTTATGTCTCTGTTGAACATCGTGTTCGATATATCACTTCTGAGCTGAAATCCAGGCGAGCAAAAAAAAGAAGAAGAAGAAGAAGAAGAGGAAAAAAGTACGATAAAGAAGAAGAAGAAGAACAGGACTGAAAACGAAGCATGAGTTAGCAACGGGAGAGTGTATGATAAACAGACGGATTCAAGTTCATTAATAGTTTCGATCGGTTATTTTAAAATTATTCGATTTCTTTTTTTCGTTCAAAATTAAGGAACGATTGACCTCTGATGAGTGTAAAAGTAGAAATAGAATTTGTCTTAGTGACTCTGAAATAGAACGTGTCTTAGCATTTATTCAAGCTAATTCAAATCGTGCTCATGCTCTTTTTTTTATGATATACACATGCATACTAATCGCCTACACACACCGATCTTGATGGTCATTTCCATAATCTATATATCAAATGATCAACATTGTTGCTTTTTATGATGATGATGATGATGATGATGAATTCGTTTTTTACGACAATTTCAATTTTTGGCGCTTCACCGATTCACATTTATATTCATGTTTCAAATATATATTTTCTTCTAATTGTTTTTTTTCGTTGTTGTTCACTCGTTCTGTTACTGTCGGTCGTCACCGTCGTTGTTGCTGCCGTTGTTTCCATTTCAATTGGTTCGAGTAATTATTCAAGCGATTGCACTGAAATTCACGTGCTCGTAAATTCATCAAAAAAGTATAAAATCCAATTTCCATTTGCGAATCATTAGCGTTTGACACGAGCACGAGATTCATTTTTTTTTTTTTGGTTTTTCGTCGATATGAGTTTCGGGCTCCGTTTTGTAGGCTCGTGCTGATAATAATGCAGAGCAATTTTTGATTTGGCGCTCTTTTGTTATTTTGTCTCGATGATTTACCACGTCGAATCGAATACTGTTTTGTTTTTCGATTGTGTCGCAATTTGAATATGGTTTGTTCTTTTATGGTTGCGTTCTCTAGCTTTTTTTTATGTATCTTTTGCTGGTTGTTTCATTATTTCGGTGTGCGTAATTCATTCAATTTTGACACAGGTTTCAGCTTCATTCAGAGCCGATGATTATAGGCCTTTTTTTGTGCGTGAAGCATGATTTTGTCACGATGTTGTTGTTTGATGTTCACAAATTATTACAACGCGTTGTAGAACGCTTGAGTTTACTGTTGTACCGGTTGCGGTGGGCTCAAGTAGCGCGAATAATTTATTCAAATAGACATAACGAACGCGCATACGGTCGCGCGCACGCACTCAATACCTCATGCCGAAATGTTTATTGATGGCATCAGGTAAATGACACTGGTGTCCCTCTCCAATTTTCTTCTTTTTTCCGCTCTAAATTATCAGCAATCAATGTGCACGACGATGTAAAGACGACCGAATCAAATCACCAATTTATTTGCATAGAAAGTGGTGTCATAGCCTGGCGGGTGCAAACCTTGCGACATCTTCGCCATTTGCACCGCCAAATCCGTCTCGTCTGTTATTATGAATGATAACTGATGCAAATTATGCTGATGCGCGCCAATCGTTTTGGAGGGCTAATTTTGGAATAATGACAAAATATAACATCGAAGTGGTTTCGAGCGTGAATACGCTATCGCAAACGTATACCTCTCTAGATACATACACTGGTCGCTCGATTTCTAAAAACAAACTCCGTTTATTTACATTTTACTTGCTCGAGAATTGTTATCGTTCGTTTGAATAAGAAGCGCCAAAAACGCATAAAAACTCGTGCGACTTGAACACGCGTAATAACTCCTGAACATATGTATGCAAATATTTGGCGTTTTTCGCTAAGCGAACCATTTCCACCGCAGGAAATTTCGTGCAGTGGAAATATGGAAATGAATTTCATTTGCCAAATAAAATACAAATTGGTATGCTCCATGTGAAAATGAGTCGTGGGCGGTGTTCTGGTCTGAAACTGAGCCTTTTTTTGAAGCCACTGTTCGTTGAGTTTAACAGCTGAATAAAGCTCAATACCAATGACAGGTCAATACAGGTGCTTAGGTATGGTCGATTGGTCGTACTGGATCAAATATTGAGTTCGATATTAAGACGCGAAAAAGTTCACTTATTTGTGATGTTTCGTTTTGGGTGATTTTCATGGGTGATTTCCAATTGGGTGTATTGTTAACACAGGTCATTGACGTTATATGTCATCAATTTTAACATGATACTGTTAAGGAATTTACATTTACCACCGCGATAGTCTCGATCATTAAACGTCAAACCAACAATGCCACACATTTTGACGGAAACTACATTGATGAGTGTATTCAATGCAGTGTCAAACTTAGTCGTCATTGTGTTGTGTGGTGAAATAATATTTATTATTTGAATTTTAAGTAAATAAAATTGTTTCGATTCTGCCAAATGAAATTGTGCAAATATTCCGCTGGCACACAAGACAAAAAATTGCTTTCTTTCGGTAGATTAAGCCCGTATTTAAGAAAAGTTGTTTTTCTTCCATTTTCAATTGAGTTGTATGAGAGAAAATTACGGTTTTATATGATATATTGGAGTTTCCATAATTTAAAAAAAATACAAAATGTTAGATTCAAAATAGAAACTGGTTCGTGGCAGAATTGTTTTTTTTTTAATTTTTCGGACCATACTGAGTAAACGCTTGCGTTCGAACAGAAAACTACACTGAAACAGAAGTCGATTTGACATTAGCTGTCAAACCAGCAAGATGAACAAGTGCGTTTGTAAAGTGAGCTCGTTCACTCCGTGTCAGCAGATTTTGGACGAATTTCATTTTGCAAATGATGTTGTTGTTAGTGTAATGATACCCCCGCGACATTTACTCTGTCAATGCTTGTGTTTTCTGTTCTATTCCACTTCCAGGCAAAGTTTTCACCACTTTTTCAGGTACAAAGAAAATTGTAAATTTAAAGACTACATCATTTTGATATGTCATAAGAAGACATTATTATTCAGAGAAAAAGACATTATTCCAACGTCTATTCAGCGATAAATGAAAATTTAGAAATGATGTGAACATAAAAGTGTTGCTTTGAATTTGCGTCGTAAATCGACACAAATGTAGCACATTACAATGCAAATTGGCTACACGTTTGAAATATGAATCGAAGGTATTCATTGAACACTGTTCAATTGGCAGTTGATGGAGTATTTTATCAGCAGCGCAAGGAAATGAATTTATCTGGGTTGATAAAAGAGGCGGCAAAAAGTAACCATTTTTTTCGTTATCAATTTAAGAAGTAATTAATAGAATGACAGACAAAGTTTCAGAAGTTACGGTTGTTGTTTCATTCACAGAACCTTTTAATCAAAAAGAACCCTTTCATGCATTCGAAGTAAATATTTTCATATATTTTTTTTTTCAAATAGCCGCTTTGATTTTCCCAACTTTTGAAGTATTTTTCCTTTATTTAAAAAAACCGGTTTCGATGTTAAAACATTTGTTTTCCTCCTCAAATCGTCCAACAATTGACAAAAAGTAACGCTGTCTTCTTTACCCGCATTTGCTACTGATTTATTTGCATCAACGTTTTTCTTTCACCCTTTTTTACACACGTTGTTTTTTTCTTGTCTAATGTTTGCATATCGTTAAAAGTTTGTCAATTTTTCAACAACTGCAAAATGCGAAAGATTTTTCGTTTGTCTCCGCCCGAGTGCGACACACTCTCTCACAGCGCGCGCAACGACATAAAACAAACCAAGAGCACTATTTACATAGATAAAAGCGCCAAACAATGGCAATTGTAACCAGTTAAAAAAGCATGTTCGCAGCACGGTTGCAAATCGGTTTGAGTGGGTGTTTTAGAGAGAGACAGAGAGAGACAGAGAGAGAGAGAGAGAGAGAGAGAGAGAGAGAGAGAGAGGATGAACGAGAAAGAGAGAGGAAGAAAGACACACACAGAGAGAATCAACAATTCAGTCTGTGTCAATGTAAGATGAAAAAGAAAAAAAATGAAAAAAAACGACCAGTTTTTTCCTTCTGTCGTGCGGTTTTACTCTTTAAAGTTTTGAATTGATTGTTGTCATAGACTCACTCTCTTGCTTTCTGCCTTTGACTCGAATCTAAATCAAATGAAAATGTTTATCGCCGCTTTTCTGTGTGGTTCGTATTTGATTGGATTTGGTGTACAAAAATGGAATTTAATAAAATATGATGGATCCGATCGGTGCAATTGTGTTTTTTGATTGAGAGTTAGACAATTGGGAGAAACTGACAAACACGAGAGTCGAGAGAATATTTGGACGACAGAGATAGAGAGGGAGCAAAGAAAAGGATGTCAAGCAAACATGTATGATTTTAAATCCATGATTTGCTCTGGGATTTTGAGATTGACAATGACAAAATCAATGATGCAAATTAGCTGTATGTGATATACGTAAAGCATTTGCGTCGCAACTACCAGCGCCATCTAGCATAGTACAGACATTCATTCTAATGAATATTTCTTTTTCTATTAGCGAATATTCAATTTTAAAAAAAAAGTAAGAACAATAAGAATTGATGAAATAATATGCAGAAACAGTTATGAATTTTATCTATCAAAATGACGGCTATGCTGACTAACTCAGTAAACCGACTGACTCAGTAAACCACGGTCTTGTTGGTTTAACACGGTTTAACAAATGAAGAAATAAATATTGTGATATTCTATAATTTTTGCGAGTTTACGATGAAAATTGTGTGACAACGATGTTTAAAATTTATTTTGAGTGCTGTTTGTGTTGGTTAAAAATAAAAATGTTTGTGATCAAAACAATACCAGCGATGAATTTTGTATACAGCAAAAGAACGACAACCTAACCTCTAAAATCTAGCGGCTCACCGACTCAATCAAATTTTTTCAAACTGCACATTTTTTCTCATTGTTTTGAAGAAATTTTTTAATTTGAACAAATTATTTTCATGAAACTGACTGATTAAAAACTCAGATTTATGTTTTTATATAAAACATATTCGTAAACCATTCCATGTTGCTACAAATCATAAGCCATGGAAATAGAAAAATCGACTCTATAAACCTGGTTTACTAAACTCTGTGAATTGACTCTGTAAACTTGTTAAATATTTGACATTTTTGGAAAAGATTTACAAAGAATTGAAATTATTCTTAAATTCAATGAAATTTGTTCCATTCAAGTAAACAGATGTTGTATTCAAAAAAAAATTGTGACTCTGTAAACCGACTCAGTAAACCGGCCCTTAGAAACCCACAGTAATAGTCTATTCAATATGATTTGATCGTAGAGCCCATGCAAGACCCTAACGACATCTATTGAGTTTTGTAGAAATCATTATGGTTCTATAACTACTTGGTTCAATATGAGTAGTAATTCTACTTAACAGTAGAATTGACGTGAAGCTCAACGGCTTTACTGTTACTTAACATACTTTTAAGTTACTCAAACTAACTTAATAGCAAACCGTCAAACCAAATGGTAGTTGTGCTCACTGTTGTATATGTCGGATGGATTTGATAACACAGTTCTCCCGATGTTTTTTTTTTGTCTGGCAATTGATATGGACAAATCAGGCGTTTTAGAGGGCCAAAATCTAAGAACAACTGCGTTCTCAGAATATTAAAATTGGCTCAACTTTTTTAAATATCAAATTCGGCGTTTTACCTTTTCACAGTGATCCCGTTCTGCTCCGAGCGCTCTGAGTGAGTCTCGTATTTACTCCTTTGTATTGAGCAGCAGTATCGTATGAGTACATTCTCACTCAATGCCGCAAAGTCATATGGTTGAGTGAGTGAGTTTCAACTCACTCAGAGCGCTCTTATACACAACGCTCAATGTAACACAGTATACTCCTATATACCAATTGAGATGTACACAAGTGAGTTGCTTTGTGTAAAACATTGAGTGAATGATTGAGTGGTTGTGAGTGACTGGTTGAGCTGGTTGTGAGTGAGTAGCTGCTCGCACACAGCTACTACGATGTGAGCGAGGGTTCGCTCTTGAACATTCATGCATGTGCACAACAGCACACGAGCAATGCATTGCTCATTTAAAAGAGTGATGAAATGCTCTGAGTGAGCATTTTTCGATCACTGCCTTTTCACCAGTATTAAATGCAAAAAGGTATTGAACAAATACCATTTTTCTCCCATTCGTGATGGTTTTATAGCCTTGGTATGTACTAAGAAAATGTTTGACGTTCGATTTTAGGTGGAACTAGTTATAATCTATACTCAAAAATTACATCTGGTGGGAGCTATGGGGAAAAATGTCGAGAAAATAGTCAATTTTTCCAGTTTTTCGACTAAAGCTCGAACAGTTTACATTTTTTTCACTTACTGTATTCGGCAAAATTGTAGCCAAAGTATAGCTGAGCAACACT
>NW_022597445.1:0-7376 GCF_009176505.1 Sitodiplosis mosellana | reverse complement strand
GTTTGTTACATACGAATGTGTAACGATCAATTTGGTTGTATCGTTTCTGCACGACAATTTTCAAATATTCGAGTTCATTTTCTTGGATCAAACCAAATATTTATTAAATAGCACCAAAAACAAACCGTGTAGTAGATTCATTTTAATTTGCCAACCAAACAGTGTTTTATTTAATCTATTGCACAATGATAGTAGAGAATTGTCTTGAACTTCTTCAGGAGATCCTTTGAATTCGTTTGGCTTCCCCGTGAGGTGCTGCCTCTTTTATACTATTCATCTACTAACATCTGACACGTGAACTGCGATCAAAGTCTAATTCATGGAAAGATTTTTTCAATCTATGATTAAATTTAAATAAAACACCTTAAAGTGCCTTTGCTTTTTCAGAGAACGTGTGAAGGCTTCATACCATTTGTGCTTTTTGCAATAATATAGAGCCGCCATGATTATTTATCAATTAATAGTACTGAAGTACAGTGTATTTGAGTCCGTACATTCTCTACTACTGCTTGAAAGCACAATGGTATAAAAATTTGCAAGAATTTACGCCTCCTTCTTTCAAACATAAATCAATACGAATATTTTATATCTTTTTTTGGACGTTTGACAGCTACGCTGAGAGTTGTGTTTTTTTTTCGTTTCTCGTCTTTGTTTACATTATTTTATCGTTTTTGAATAGTTATCCACATTGTTTTGTCACAAATTGTATATCATTCTATTCGTAAAGACTTGCTGTATTTGAAAATTATAAAGTTCATCCGTGTCAACATCAATTTTGTCGATTTCTTTCTGTGATAATTTGTGCACATTTTCGGTTACGTCGCTCTCGTTACTCACGTCGTTATCCAGTGTTATTGTTATTGTTTTTCATAACTATAAAATGGCCCAATGTGCGTTGTGTGTGAAACCGGTTGCCAGTGACAAAAGCATTTCATGCTATGGCTTGTACGGCAATTCATTTCATTTCGCCATTTCTCAATAAAGTCAATGCCATCACCATATACAATAAAACTCTGACCAACTTTATGGCGAAGATTACTGGTTTACAGTGGTATTGTGACAGTTGCCAGCCACACACATTGGGTGGCATAGTAAACAATTTCAACGAGTGTTCAAGTTTTATTGCGGACTTTAAACGCTCGCTCGTGCCTCTCATTGACAAAGTGTTGTTCGCTGACTTACCGCAAAAAAGTGCAAGCAACCAAAATGAGCATAATACCAGTGCTGCCGAAATGATTGAAATCGACGCAAATCGGTTGCTGCATTTGGTTGGCAACGCCAATGACACCGTACACACTGAAAATGTTGTGATCGACGAAAAGTCAGCGGAACCGATGGACGTGAGTGAAAAAAACGATGACTTGGACATTACAGTCGTCCCAAATGTCGAATCAGATGCTGCTACATCGAGTGTATGTTTTGACACTCCACGTCCGGACCAAAAACACGTTAAGCGTAGAATTGGTTGCTTAATCAACGAAACGGTGAAACGTACGTGCCTCACATCATCCGACGATCCAGGTATGTCGCGCGTTGACAACGCTGCAGATGAAAGTGTCAGAACACCATCACTTCGGCAGAATGCAATGAATTTGCGCAATCTTGTTCACGCTCCGGCCCGCAAACCGGTTATGAAAAATGCCTCACGCACTCAAGCCAGCAATTTGCACGCCAAAGCGGTACCGTTACCACAGGTCAGCAATTTACACAAGAAAATTGTTCCATCAGTTCTACTGTCATCCAAACTGACGAAGAGCGTTCACATTTCACGCTTTTCAAACGACACCACCTGTGATGATATTTTGAGTTATTTCCGCTCCATTGACTCCACATCCAACATTGTCAATGAGATCCAATGCAAAAGATTGACAAGTGGTGGCCGGCCAATTTCAAGCTACAAATTCATAACGTTCAAACTGACCTTTCCTCGTCAATATTTTGAACGTGTTATTAACCCGTCGATATGGCCAAGTTCAGTTAAGGCCTGTGAATTCGTGGACAAACCGAAACTTCCCTCGTCCATCAGTGCACCACATGCAAATTCAAACCGGCAGTCAAAAAACGGGATGCACCCAAATGGCAACACAAACAGAGTCAGAAACAATCCTCAGCCAATGTACGCCTATACACAGGCACCGACGACACCGAATGTGAACCATTGGTTCAATCCATTTGTCCAGCGTCCAAGTCTCTACCGCGCAGCAAACTCCGAGCAACAGCAAAACCGTTTCGTCCATCGCGTGGGCAACAGACGATTCCGTTAAACTCCAAGCTGCACAGACCCGACGCGACACGCATCAGTTTCTACTACCAAAACATCCGCAGCGTGGGTAACAAACAGGATGCATTTTTCCACAAATATGCTGCTTTCGGTTTTGACATAGTCATCTTGACTGAAACCTGGCTCAAACATAGCCACCGTAATGCCGAATTCTTCGATAGCACTTACGACGTCTACCGTAAAGACAGATTATTTAGACGAGGTGAAGGTGTTCTCATTGCGCTCAACAATGAAATCTTCTCTACTGAAGAAATTAAAGTCGACAACGTGGACATTGAGCACGTATGCATTAAAGCGAGCTTGCCAACACACAACATTTTTATTTATAATGCATACACAGTAAAAAATAAAAGTCCACATCTAGCCGTTTTTTCAGCTAAAAACGCATTCAGCCGATATTGCTGCTAGTAATTTAAACTGCAGGCGAAATTCCGCTTATAATCTAGTCGGTTTTTCGTCTGAAACTCAATTTACTAGGCAAAATATAAGACTGGCCTACGCCTCTACCAGTCGAAAATCCGCCTAAAAGTGGACTTTTATTTTTTACTGTGTACATTCCACCGAACTCACCCAACGAAATCTACGCTTTGCATCGTTCAGCCATTGAATCACTCACGACGAATGCCGATGACGTTGTGATAGTTGTTGGTGACTTTAATCTGACAAACGTTGAGTGGATAAATGACGATGAGGATAGCAATGTGCTTGTTCCCTCTAATTTCCACTCGCAATGTGCTGCTGATTTCATTACTGGCCTGAGAGGCCTGGGCCTCCAGCAAATAAATTCAATAAGAAATCGGAACCTCAAATTGTTGGACCTATTTTTCACTAACGACCATGCCAACACAACAGTGAGCGATGCCACTAAACTGTAATTGACGGATAAAATCGACCATCACCACCCTCCTTTGTTGATTGAATTTGAATGGCATCCGATTAACAATGGTTCTGAAAACCAGAATAACACGCATTTCAATTTCAAACGGGCTGATTATCAGCGCATGAACGAATATTTTGCTGCCGCCGATTTCGATGACTTATTCGCAAACAAATCACTTGCGGAGAAGGTGTCATCCCTTCATGACGTGTTAGCGGAAGCTATTCAGTGTACGGTTCCAATGTATGTCCGCAAAAACAACCAAAAATGCCCATGGAAAAACAAAGAACTTAGACACGTCAAGAACTTAAGGAAAAAAGCCTGGGATTACTGGAAGCTGACCAATGACAAGCAGCCATTTGAAGAATTGCACGAGGAATTCAGTGCAAAAAACACTGAACTATACAATCAATACGTCGACAAAATGAAATCAAACTTGAAAATTGATCCTTCTTCGTTTTGGCAATATATTAACTCTAAAAAGAGCACTGATAACCTAGGGGGATTTAACTACGTGAAAACTTGTAAAAAGATGATATAAACGCGCACGAAATTGTTACATTCACCAGAGAACTTGCATGATTCCACTCAGTTGACAAGTTCCGTATTAAAACAACATGCGCGAACTTGTGCGAGTTCGTGTGCAAACATGAAGCTGGACGACGCGCACACATCAGTCGTTCCATTTATTATATCTATCTGGATTAACTTTTTCTTCCAACACTTTCTCCAGCTCTTTAAAAATATTTCCTTTGTCCATTTTATAATTATATAAATCTTTGAACTTTTGGAAAGGATGTGAAAAATCTTTATACACGTAAACAACCGATTTTTAGTTTGAAACGCGTTTTAGTTGTCAAATAACAACTTGAAAAACGCGCAAAACCATAAACAAACTTGTGTAAACTTGTGACCGTGCGCGTCAGTACGTACAACGAACGCGTCGAACTTCCGCGAATCAAGCAAACTGGCAGAAAACATGCTGAACTCGTAAGAGTTAAATTCCCCTAGCTGATAACATACCAAAAACCATGCGATTCGGTGATACCAAGATATCCAGCGAACCAGAGCAAGCAAATTTATTTGCGGACTTCTTCGGGAGCAATTTTTCCTCATCAACGACACCAAATAATCTACCGTCACCTCAGTCTGAGAACACCTCTTGTTTCCAGCTTGACCTAGATTTTGTCATGACTGAAATGACGAAGGTCAATACCAAGAAAGGTGTTGGACCTGACGGTATTCATCCTTTGATTCTAAAGGAGTGTGCTCAGACGCTTGCTAATCCGTTGACCAAGATCTTCAATGAGTCGCTTTCATCTGGCATTTTTCCCGACGAATGGAAACGATCGAGTGTATCACCCATATTCGAAAAGGGCGCCAGATCGGACATTGAAAACTACAGGTGCATAGCAAAGCACCTCGTCAACGTAAAATGGCTTGAAACTGTTCGTGATCGCATCTCGCCTAACCAACATGGCTTTATGAAAGGACGATCTACAGCATCAAACCTAACCGAATTTGTGTACTACGCCCAGAGTGGCCTGAACATTGGAGCTCAAGTTGATGTCCTGTACACGGACTTTACGAAAGCCTTCGATCGAGTTGATCACAATATTTTGATTCAAAAACTGAGGTCATTCAATCTACCTCAAAACTTGCTGGCATGGCTTAAGTCGTACCTGGAAAAGCGTATTCAATTTGTCAAGCACGGAGCAAGTGAGTCGAACGATTTTACAGCGTCGCCGGGTGTCCCCCAGGGGAGCCACCTTGGACCAACACTGTTCCTGCTATTCATCAACGACATCATGATATTACTGTTTGCTGATGATATCAAAATTGCCAAAATCATCAAGTCTCAGCATGATTCGGAGATACTGCAACAAGCCATCGACAAACTTAAACATTGGTGTGATATGAATTTGCTGCTCCTTAACCTCAAAAAATGTGCAGTAATATCTATCTACGAGAAACGTCAGCATTTGGAAACAAACTACACCTATGGCGACCACACCTTCGACAAAGTGACTGAACAAAAGGACTTGGGTATTCTAATTGACAGAAAGCTGTCTTGTACCAAACACATTGACATGGTCACTTCGAAGGCAACGGCTGCACTTGGCTTTGTCAAGCGCTTTTGCCATGACATTACTGACGTTACCTCACTGAAGTCGCTGTATTTTGCATTGGTTCAATCTCACCTCGATTACTGCGCCATGGTATGGCTTCCATTCCACAAAATCCACAGTGACAAAATCGAATCCATGCAACGCCAATTCAATTGTACGCTCGTCGAGAATACCCATCCGTGTTTAACCAATACTGAATCACACCGTATGAGCAACGATTGTCAGACTTGAACATGATTAGTCTTCGCCGTCGACGTGTCAACGCGTCATTGACTTTTTTCTACGATGTCATCAATGGTAACGCCAACTGTCCAACGGTTAGTGACAAAGTCTCATTTAATGATGGGCGTTCATTGAGGCACAGCGAGCAATTCAGGGTAAATGACAAGCACATGAAGCTGGTGCGCGAAGCTCCAATTCCTCAAATGTGCAAAATGGCGAACATGGTGCCGGAACTGTTCATAGCAGCGACCTTAAAGAAATTTTTTACATCATCGGTTCGCAAAATGACGGACATCACTTTTGAATCGCTTTGCAAACTCAAATGACTACCTGGCCGCCTAGTCAATTTTTCATCCAGGTAACCTCATTTTTTGTATATGTTCTCTACGAGAACACGTTGATACTACCCTCACTAATTATGGAATTGCGAATTTTCATGTTACCGCAAACCCGAACCATGACGTCAACCTGTTCGATTCCACCAAAGACAACGCAGCATATGCCCTGACACCACTTTGGAATGCTGCTGATTAAAATAATCATGAAAGAGTCATGACCAGAATTCTCATCATCCGAACGCGATTCAACTCATTTTCAGACGGCACACATGACACAAATTATCATTAAATGACTGACGAATTGTCCCCTAAGTTCTCCTATATGTATTGAAATAATGATACCTATCTGTGATTTTTACTCTATTCATTGCAAATTTTTGATATTGATCTTTGTCATAGCCATCCATTGAGTTGGCGAGTTATTATTTCAGTTCTAGCATTATTTTCATATTAGCATCATATAGCAATTTATACGCTTCAAATCATGGCCAATTATTTAACTCAAAGCACTCTGCAGCCAACATGGATCTGCCTAAACCGACGTAAAACGTCTCGTCAATTTATCCACCGGTATAAATTGAGTGACGACTTTTGCCGTCCTAGAGTCTCCAATTAAAGTGTAAAATTGAACGCTTCACATAGCCTTTGTCCTTTGGAAACGTTTACCAAAGGTTATTTTGGACCGTTTTCTATCTGACCACTATCAAGCATTTCCATCTTGGTTGTATGACTATGTTTTGGCTTTCATGTGCCTACTTTTGTAAATACTGCATAATTTATGAAAAGAGCCAGGTTTTTAACGAGGTGAGAACTGAAAGTTGTGCTAAATTGGTGTAAATTATTATTATTATAAATTGATGTAACAGTCTTGCACTCTTTTCCGGCCAAACACTTATTTAAACCCATTATATTCAGCCAGAGCTTGGCGGTGTTAAATAAAATAAAATTTATTTATAAACGAAATTTTGGTAGCTCCGTGACGCCAGCCCCCCCCGGTTCCAAAATTTAAATCCGGAAACGGTTTCGTGTTCTACGCAATTTCTGCTGATTACTGCTCGCTCCGCAGAATTTCTGCTGCAACCGGTGACGAGCAGTAATTGCCCGAAGTTTCGGAAAAATCGATTTTTCGCATATTTTAAGGTTTTGCTCCAAAAATTAATTCCAAACTAAATTTTAAACATTTTCATGATCTAAGGGCTGATAATGAAAGATCTAGAGGCCCTTTAATTTCTGCCCACTCCCCACAATTCCTGCTCTAACCGGTGACGAGCAGTAATCGTCCAAACTTTCGAAAAAATCCATGAAAATCGATTTTTTGCATATTCGAAGGTTTTGCCCCAAAAATTAATTCCGAACTAAATTTTGAACATTTTCATGATCTAAGGGCTGATAATGAAAGATCTCGAGGCCCTCTAATTTCTGCCCGGTCCCCACAATTCCTGCTTTAACTGGTGACGAGCAGTAATTGTCCAAAGTTTCGGAAAAATCCTTGAAAATCGATTTTTTGCATATTCGAAGGTTTCACGCCA
>NW_022597444.1:0-2153 GCF_009176505.1 Sitodiplosis mosellana | reverse complement strand
CATGAAAGGAAAACATAAACAGAAAGATAATAATGACAGAAGTTATAATTATAAAAATTTAAATTTGATAAGAGTGATAAAGCTTTCCGTCATAATTCAAGATTAATTTGTCAGTTAGTTAGTGGGTGAGACCCCTTGTCATGATCCTTCATAGATCAATTATAAAAATTTAAATTTGATTAGAGTGATAAACCTTTTCGTCATAATTCAAGATAAATTTGTCTGAAAATATTTGGTGATCGCGTCACTCAAAATGATATCATTCTTTTTGAGTGGTAAATCCACGCACAGGAGCGTTACTCCATTTTAACCTCGTCTAGAGGTTTTTCATCTGATTTTCAATACGACAAACACACAGCTGAACTGCAATACCGATCGGTGTTGACACATTGAAAAACATATAACATGTTTAATTAAAATACATTACATCATATTTAATGAAAAAAAAAATAAATAATGCAATTCAAAAAAAAGAATTACATTGGTAATCCCGAACTTTTCCGTACCGTTGGCCTGCGTTGTCCGTAGGTACTTTTGGTTATTTTTTGTGAATTTTCTTGAAATAAAGGCAGTGAAAATATAATAATAAAAATAAAGTGAAAAATCGGTCACTTTAACTAAAACTTCGGCAATTCTGTATGAGAGGTACCCGTAAACCGATCCTCATTGGCTTTAAACTTTCTGAGGTTTCATTTTTTGGAGAAAAAATAAGATTATGAAAGTTTCATCTTGTTCGCATTTGCAGAAAAT
This sequence comes from Sitodiplosis mosellana, assembly GCF_009176505.1. Classification (NCBI taxonomy): domain Eukaryota; kingdom Metazoa; phylum Arthropoda; class Insecta; order Diptera; family Cecidomyiidae; genus Sitodiplosis; species Sitodiplosis mosellana. The sequence goes on along the minus strand of NW_022597444.1, from coordinate 1,403 downwards.
GGTTTTTGGCCCTCAATTTTTTCCAAGAAAATTTCGACAAAAATTGAGGACAAAAAATCAAACTTCTGCAAATGCGATCAACATGAAACTTTCAAAATCTTATTTTTCCTTCAAAAAATGAAACCTCAGAAAGTTTGAAGCCAATCAGAATCGATTGACGGGTACCTCCCATACAAAATTGTCCAAAAATCGGTAATTCTAGTCGAAATTTCAAAAAATTTGTATGGGTGGTACCCGTAAATCGATTCCGATTGGTTTCAAACTTTCAGAATCTCAGCCGGCGACAGCAGGCATGAGTGACGAAAGCACCTCTGTGCTGAGAGTCGAACTCGCCTATATATACACGCAATTTCGAACTTTTTTTTCTAAGAGGCCATCTGGTATGAATGAAGTATCGTCAGAAAGCCATTGGCTCATAGGCCCAGAAAATGCATTCAAACTTGGGAATCGACCAACCGTCTCCATAGATATGGCCACTTAAAAATTATGTACAATTATCAGTTTTTCCCATTTACCGGGGGGTGGACGCTGCCCAGTCATCTCAAAACATGGTTTTTCTGAAGCTTCTCGTCGAGACCTTTCCAACAAGACCAAGAACGTTGAAATCGGACCATGCGTTCATGAGTTATGGCCATTTGAAAAAATTTTGAGATAATAGTTTTGTCTGTGTGTCCGTCCGTCCGTCCGTACTTCTTGTCTGATCTTTTTCAAACTTTCAGGCATTGAACTATATCAAAAACTAAGACTTTTTTGTTGCGCCACTTTTTGATTTGGCCGCCATCTTGGCCTTGGCCGGCCTTTGAAAATTTAAAAATTGGCCTTCCTTCCAATGGCTACTGTGCCTAACCCTGTCAAACAAATTGATATGACTTTTTGGTCCGCCGAGCAAAAGCAGATATACTTACGAGCTCACACTGAAATAATTCACTTGCTAAAACAAAATCAAATCTACTGAAAAATAAAAAGATCGTTACTTTACTTTAATGAATCGATTTGCGATTTTCACTTAAAATTAAAACACTGTGTTCCCCAACAATAGCGCTGAGCTCCTAACAAAAACTTTACATTGAAACAGTTACGGTGACGACGACGGAGATTTACATCCGTGGAATGTAGGCGATTCTGATCAGACTTTTAGGTATCGTTGGAAAGGTCTCAAGGCCAGCTATAAAATGGCACCTATTTGAGCTTTAAAAAATCAACTTAGCATGGTCTTATGGGCAGAAGAACAAAAAAATTGTCACCTGGCCTTGCACAAATCGGCCATTTTCTCGAAAACGGCTCCGACGATTTTTTTCAAAATTGCCTCAAATATAGCCCCAAATTAGAGCTAAAATTTGACATGTAGCTTATATCTGGCAAAACTCTGTTTTTCGAGGTATATTCATTAGAAGTTGGAAAAA
>NW_022597443.1:0-4039 GCF_009176505.1 Sitodiplosis mosellana | reverse complement strand
TTTTTTTTTTGCATTTGCATCAATATAACAATTTTTGAACAAATTTTTTTTTCTACTTTTCAAAACGCATTTTTTTCTAATTTGAAAAATCTGTAATTTTATGATGTTGGGATATATTCATGCATGTGAACTTGATATTTGATTCTAATAATCAAGAATTGTATTATTATGAGTGCCTAAAGTGGGTAAGATTTATTTTATTTTTATTTAACACCGCCAAGCTCTGGCTGAATATAATGAGGTTTAAATAAGTGTTTGGCCGGAAAAGAGTGCAAGACTGTTACATCAATTTATAATAATAATAATTTACACCAATTTAGTACAACTTTCAGTTCTCGCCTCGTTAAAAACCTGGCTCTTTTCATAAATTATGCAGTATTTACAAAAGTAGGCACATGAAAACGAAAACAGTCCTACAACCAAAATGGAAATGCTTGATAGTAGTCAGATAGAAAACGGTCCAAAATAACCTTAAGTAAACGTTTCCAAAGGACAAAGGCTATGTGAAGCGTTCAATTTTACATTTAAATTGGAGACTCTAGGACAGCAAAAGTCGTCACTCAATTTATACCGGTGGAGAAACTGACGAGAAGTTTTACGTCGGTTTAGGCAGATCCATGTGGGCTGCAGAGTGATTTGAGTTATTAATTGGCCATGATTTGAAGCGTATTGATTTGATGCTTATATGAAAATAATTCAAAATTGATTTTAAAACTGAGATAATAACTCGGCACGTCAATGGATGGCAATTACAAAGATCAATATCAAAATTTACAATGAATAGAGTGAACATCACAGATAGATATCATCATCTCAATACATATAGGAAAATGTAGGGGGACAATTCGTCAGTCATTTAATGATAATTTGTGTCATGTGTGCCGCGTGAAAATGAGTTCAATCACGTTCGGATGACGGAAATTCGGGTCATGACCCTTACATGTTGGTTTTAATCAGCAGCATTCCAATCAAGTGTAATGTCAGGGCATATGCTGCGTTGTCTTTGGTGGACTCAACCAGGTTGACGTCATGGTTCGGGTTTATTCCCATTTCCATAATTAGTGAGGGTAGTATCAAGGTGTTCTCGTAGAGAACATATACAAAATATTAGGTTACCTGGATGAAAAATTGACTAGGCAGCCAGGTAGTCATTTGAGTTTGCAAAGCGATCCAAAAGTGGTGTCCGTCATTTTGCGAACCGATGATGCAAAATTCTTCTTTGAGGTCGCTGCTGTGAACAGTTCCGGCACCATGTTCGCCATTTTGCATATTTGAAGAATTAGAGCTTCGCGCACCAGCTTCATTTGCTTGTCATTGACCCTGAATTGCTCGCTGTGTCTCAATGAACGCCCATGATTAAATGAGACTTTGTTACTAACCGTTGGACAGTTAGAAAAAGTCAATGACGCGTTGACACGTCGACGGCGAAGACTAATCATGTTCAAGTCTGACAATGGTTGCTCGTACGGTGTGATTGAGTATTGGTTATACACGGATGGGTATTTTAGACGAGCGTACATAGTGAATTGGCGTTGCACGGATAAAGTTTTCCTAACATATTTCGATTTTTTTTCAGGAAAAGTGTTTTTAACAAAATTCGATTTTGAAATTTTGAGGTTTTGGAATTGAATTTTGTTCAGTTTTTCATGAAGAATTTTATGGTGGTTTCAGTTTTCATTTATGATGAGTCGTTTTGAAAAATTTGCCAGGTTAACCCTTTGACGACCAAAACTGAACGGCTGGGAATTTTGCAATTCTGATTGCAGATTCGTGCTCAGCGACCCCAAAAATATTAACAAAAGTGTTATCAAAAATAATTTTTTTAATTGCAAATATGAAAAAAATGATGGGACATATGTGTCCCATTGGTCGGTAAAGGTAACTATTTACCTTTATTTTTCTATGAAAAAAACATGTCTCCCATAAGAACTACGTGTAAAATCTTTTCCATTTTTTAAATTTATAGAATCGTTTTAAACCAAAAATGGTTTGAATCATGCTTTGTTGTGCCCATTTAATCACGAATTTAACGACCTTTTTGTAAATTTGTGTGTTTCGAAATTCGTGAAAAGTGGTTGAAATACAGGGAAATCAGTGGTAATTATTTATCTTTACCGACCAATGGGACACATATGTCCCATCACGCCAAAAGCAATAAAAATTTGAAACAAAATTTTTTGTAGAAAAGGCGATTATCCTTAGAAAGTAACAGACACTCCGTACAACATTTCCAATTTTCAGCTTTAAAAGTTGTACCCTTCAAATTATATGAGGTTTGGCGGAATTTGAAAAAAAAATTAAGATTTTTCGACTTTGAAGTGTTCTATTTGAGCACAGTGATGTAAAATATCCAATATTATGGTACTTTCTGGTAGCTACATTCATTCTCTTTCAAAAGAAACCAATTTTATCGAAATCGGTCTAAAAATGTGGAAATTATTGACGAAAAACAAAATGGGACATATGTGTCCCAAAGGTCGTCAAAGGGTTAATAACGAAAATATGTTATTAATATGTTAATAAGATCGGTATATTATTAACTAGCATTTTAGGTTAATTTGTCAAAATGCTCAATCGAAGCTTCGAACTGAAACCACCACAAAATTCTTCGTGAGAAACTAAACAAAATCCGAATTTAAAACCCCAGATTTTCAAAATCGAATTTTGTTGAAAAACACTTTTTCTGAAAAAAATCGAAATATGTTGGGAAAACTATATGCACGGATTCAATTTTGTCACTGTGGATTTTGTGGAATGGAAGTCATACCATGGCACAGTAATCGAGGTGAGATTGAACCAATGCAAAATACAACAACTTTAGTGTGGTAACGTCAGTGATGTAATGGCAAAAGCGCTTGACAAAGCCAAGTGCAGCCGTTGCCTTCGAAGTGACCATGTCAATGTGTTTGGCAAATGATAGTTTTCTGTCAATTAGAACACCCAAGTCCTTGTGTTCAGTCACTTTGTCGAAGGTGTGGTCGCCATAGGTGTAGCTTGTATCCAAATGCTGACGTTTCTTGTAGATAGATAGCACTGCACATTTTTTGAGGTTAAGGTGCAGCAAATTCACATGACACCAATGCTTAAGTTTGTCGATGGCTTGTTGCAGTATCTCCGAATCATGCTGAGACCTGATGATTTTGGCAATTTTGATATCGTCGGAAACAGTAATATCATGATGTCTGGGGCATTTGATAAATGATGTCGTTGATGAATAGCAGGAACAGTGTTGGGCCAAGGTAGCTCCCCTGTGGGACACCCGACGACGCTGTAAAATCGTTCGACTCACTTGCTCCGTGCTTGACAAATTGAACACGCTTTTCCAGGTACGACTTAAGCCATGCAAGCAAGTTTTGAGGTAGATTGAATGACCTCTGACATACCACATGTGGTATTCCCTGCAGGGAAGTCGTCTCGGGCGCACACTATTGTCAATGTTTATCAACGACATAGTGGACGAAATGGACAACGTGTTCATTTCTTTATTCGCCGAAGACGTGAAAATTGCCAAAATCATCCACTCGAGCACGGATGCTGAAGTTCTACAGCGGGTCATCGACAAATTGAAGACTTGGTGCGTCGTTAACAATTTGCACCTCAACCTCGACGAATGGGTACGTTACGCTGCCCCCCAAATTTAATGCTGGGATGTGACTGGTACCATTATTTAGTGCTCAATTAGTGCTGGCGAATGGTACCATCGGTTAATTTTATGCTGCGATATGGAGCTAGCACTAATTGAAAAATGTGGAAAAACTCGATTTTTGGCCCTTTTACAGGGGAGCTACCCGAAAATGAAACTTTCTTGTATCGTGACCGGGCTATAAAATTAGTTCTGGATTAGTGCTGGCAAATACCATTCTCAGATCCAAAAAACCGTTACTGGGGACCGAGCACTAATTGTAGAAGTGTTTGAAAAATCGATTTTTGGCCCTTTTACAGGGGAGCTACACGAAAATGTAACTTTTTTGTATCGTGACCGGGCTATAAAATTAGTGCTGGCAAACGCTTTTTTCAGATCTAAAAAATGTTCACTGGG
>NW_022597442.1:0-1098 GCF_009176505.1 Sitodiplosis mosellana | reverse complement strand
AAATAAAAATTTTCTTCAAATTAATGAGAAAAAGATGCGCAGTATGAAATATTTTGATTGAGTCGGTGCAATCATAGAGCCGCTAAACTTTGGAGGTTAGGTTGCCGTTCTTTTGCGGCATGAAAAATTCATCGTTGGTATTGTTTAGATCACGAACATTTTCATGTTTGATTACCACAAACAGCACTTACAACATATTTTGTGCATCTTTTTCACACAATTTTCATCGCATACTTGCAAAAATGATAGAATATCATAAAATTCATTTCTTCATTTGTTAAACGTCATTGAAAACCGTGGTTTACTGAGTCAGTCGGTTTATTGAGTCAGTCAGTATCACCGTAGTTTTAACAGATTAAAATCCATGTCTGGAATTATTATTATGCCACAGGAATGTTTAATTTATGAAAACAATACTATATAAATATTGTTCGCGAGTGGAAACATCATTCACGTTATAACCCCGTAAATATTTCAATGTATCACTGACAGCTGTCATCGAATGTAAACATACATGAAGTTGCTAACGTTCATTCAATAGCTTTACCCAAAGCACTAAAACTTGAACTTTTGTACACAAGTGAAGTGACTAAGTAATAGTTTCAATTTTAAATTTTTCTCTACAATATTAAAATATTAATCTCACACAAATTAAAAGTTTCTACATATTGATCTATCAATTTTTATTTTTTACACTTTTTAAGTGATTATTCGCTAATAAAAAAAGAAATATCCATTGGAATAATTCCATTACGATGTTAGATGGCGCTGTTAGTTGTGACATAAATGCTTTACGTATATCACATACAGCTAGTTTGCATCATTGGTAGGTTGACCCGCACTAATCATTTTAGTCATAACTTTTTATGGAATAAAGATAAATGCACACTTGATATACCATTGGAAAGAGAGCCGAAAAGGCTACAATTTGATTAGGAAATTCATTAGCTATGGTTGTAAAAACAAAATATTTCGGTCAATTTTCTAAGAGGTCTGATTTTTGGCAACAAAATTTTTTCTTTGTAAGTTGACCCACCCTATTTTTTTTTTAGAAAAACATGCAGTATTAACACTCAATATATGAAATTCATTGAATTT